>NC_053025.1:476813020-476934791 GCF_003073215.2 Triticum urartu
AGGATACTGCCGGCTTTGTTACTAACTGATAGAAACCCCTTAATACAACGTTCGTTTTTCATAAATGTCATAAGGTAGGTAGACCCGGTCTTGCGCTCGTCCGGTTAAGTGGCACATTGTGCTAAGTGCTCGAACCGTTGGCTGATCTCAGCTGTATCGCCTCATACAAATTAGTTAAGCGAGAAAACAAACGGCTACATAGGAGCTCTATGGTGGACCACCAGCAGGAAGAGTGAATGGCTTAGCGCATCCTGCGCCTACTGGACCTGACTTCGTAGGATACTCTGATAGACTAGTCGAATGGCAATGGCCTAGTGGTTGTATCTGCTTGCCGATTCCTATTAAGAATACGAGAGTGACAAATGAGATGGAGATCTTGGCTATCATCAAACCATCCTCCCTCCGCTTATCTCTTTCCTTTCTATATGATAAGTCTACTCGCACCTCAAGGGCCGGTCATTTACGCTCTCCACTGCATGAACAGCATTCCCAACTAGATCTGTACGGCTTCCGTTGTCTCCTTTTCGATTCCTGACTCTAGCTCACAGGTATCCATAAGAGCGACCAGCCATGAATGCTTAAACCTATCAATCCTCTCCTAAATTTCTTTCTTTTTGTCGTTGGGCAAGGAGCAATCCATTCAGCACTTTCTGATGGGGACCAAAAGCCACTGGGCTACCAAGAAGTCGGATTCAGTTCAGTCCCGTTTTCAAGATCCAGTTTAGTGTTTGGGGATGGCTTGGTCCAAGCCCACATCCATAGTAGATGGACTTGAGCAGGCAAGTATGCCACCTACTGATATGATTGATTATGACAATTATGATATGGACTGGACGGTTGTGCAACCGATTGTACTGACTCACTTACCCCCGAGAACACCTAAGACATGGGGGTTATTTACGCGAGTAAGACTAGCAAGGACCAAGATCTCGATCTAGCCTAGTTGGGGCTTTAGAGTCACATGACACAGTACCAAGAACGGGAGAACCAGTAACAATTGATACGGATTTCCAACCAACGGATCTTCTTACCTTTGGACCGGAACCTTTAGCTGTTTCCTACTCGGTCTACAGCTTGGTTTGAAATCAGGGAGCCATACCGTGTGGTTGAAGTAGAGTACCGTTTTGCAGTGGATAGGGCATTATCTCTATTCGTAGCAGCATTGTGTATTGCTCTCACTAGGAAAGGGGGACATAACCCCTACTATAGAGCAGGAATGGAAGGGAATGAGCTCGGCTGCTTCTCCCCCACACTTCTTTATTTCTCCGTGCCCCTATTTAGTTAGTACTTTCGAGTTAAGAGCGAGAAAACGAACTATTTCATTTAATAAAAAAAGTGCAACGGCTGTAGAGTGAAAAGGCCATGAGGATGGCTACGGCTTTGAAGCTCCTTTATCTACCATAGATAGAATGGAAGAGTTTTTTCTCACTGCACTGATCCACCAAGGCTAGGGATATCCAATGGGATGGAGCTATTTCCCTTGGCACCTTAGAGTCCTCAGACGATGAACAGAGCACTAGATGCCCTAATCTACTCCTATGCTAAGTGTCTTTGTTTGGTTTGATTTCTTGTGAAAGCGGCTAGCCCCATCACTAAAGCATGCCTGTTCCATATGAAAGGTGATGTAGGTAGGGCTGGTAGGGGAAGTAAGAAATAGGTGAGACTCGTTAATGAAACTAGCCTCCAGCCTTAGATTTCTAAGTTCTGTTTCCACCATTACTAGTGTTTCCTTGCTTTTCATAATAGAAAAAGATCAACTAAACTAAACCAGAGATTGTCGTAGAGATTGGCAGGACTGGGTATTATTCTGGGCGATGAAATGGATGGAATTTCTTGAAACATAACTCACTTCACTTATAATCGAATTTGGAAAAGGGAGACTAGCTGCTGCAATAAATCAAGAAGAAAGCAGGCGCAAAAGAGAAGCTCAATGAGAGAGATTCTAGACCTGTCATGGTCGGGGCTGATCGATCGCTCCTTAAAAGGGAGTTAACTGCTTCGAACCATACATGAAACTTATCTCATAGAGTGAGCTAGCCCCAGATAGCGAAGGATAGCTATTGACTTATTGGGAAACCCGCCTCCAATACATGCTTATCCCAGACCCCCTATTCCTTCATTTTAGGTTTTCATGGCCGATTCAATAACATAGTTCACACACCTCTTTTCAATTCTCTAGAGATAGTTGTCATTTATCTCTTCTTCCGGGTCCCTCCTATTTGGTTGGAAGTTTCTTGCTCCAGTTGGGAAAGCAAGGGCCCTAGTTTCGTTATTGAGTCTCGTTATGGTCGAATATGAATGAATCCTGGAATGGAATAAAAACATGAGTAAAATGCATCATAGTCCCTCAATCGAACAGTCAACTAGTTCATATCTAACCTTATGTATTCTTTTCCCGCACCTTAGCTTCAAATAATTGAATGAATGAGTGCTATTTCAGAGTTCAAGTTTAGGTATTAGCTCGCTACAATTTAGTCAGTAGTTCTGTCCCTTTGTTCGGTGAACTAGTTCTGGATATAAGCATTAGAATGAGAGTGGCTACGTATTCGGATTACTTGACTCGCTTTCCTGTTTCCGAATCCCTTCTTGCATACAATCCTAATTCACAATCTGATTCTTGCTCGATTCTATAATGAAAAATAGACCTTGTGCCATGGATTTGATGAAGCTTGAAAGGACTCCCCTTGTTCGAAGCCAAAGATAAGAAGCATACGGGTGACAACCCCAATCCTTATATATCAATCCAATTACCGGAGGAACGAAGAACTAAGTTTGCCTGACGCCCGAAAACAACTTGTTTGTTTTGGTGGAAGAGGAAGAAATAGAGAAAGATCGCCGCTTTTCATACGCTAATTCGTGATTCAAAGTAGAGCGAGTGAGGGAGCTATACCCGGGACTCAATCAACATATGCCAAGTGTTCCGTAATCTATGGGCAGCACTCCGTAGGAATGTTATAGTCTAGGCATGTCGTAGTAGTCATTAGACAGAAAGAGGAGAAACTTAACATGTCTTATTCCGAATTCCTGCGGTTGTCATTATGTTCCAGCAAGGAAATAGTCATTCTTTCATTCCGAGCATTCGACTAACGGCACAGATTTCTAGTGTTATAACAGAAACTGCCCTTAACGCGCAAATGAAAGCCCTCACAACACTCTTTACCTGCAACTGCTCCCGCTTATGGTAGTAGATAAATAGGTGGTGGACATGTATCTGCAGCCTCTGCTGCTGGTAGATTGACTGTTTTATATGGACTGAAAAAAAACGGAGGGTAGTGCTTGAGAATGCTACTCTATTCCTGGAATTAGCCATCCCCTTCTTTGACTATTCGACCTGCTCCTCGAAGCAAGGAAGGGAATGAAGATGGCATTGAATGCCCTTTCCGCAAGAAGGATAGGAGTTGGCTTACCGCATCTACCTTCTCATCGCGGGATAAGGGCTGGGGCGTTAACTTAAGTACTAAAGCTGCTGGAGCGGCTGCCTTCGTTGATTCCCCACGAAGGAATCGGAATATCGCTACTTCCCCTTACTGCCCTAAGCGGGGGAGATGGATTAAAAACCTTGTGTGAAGGAAAGGCTGTCAAAGTCGTTGACCATTAATCCGGTTGAAGGACAAATGGACAGTGAATCAACGGAATCGAGTTGTTCTAAGGATTCGGATTCGGCAGTCGAGACATCTATATCTATGGAATTTCAAAAGAGAGAAAAGGATCCGAATCCGACCCGAGGACGAGCTCAAACCTTAGGGTTTGAAAAGAAGAAGTAAAGCTCTCGTTTACTTCAATCAAAAAAGGTAGGTCATAACACAGATTGAATTAGACCTTACTCAATCACTCATCGCTGGAAAAAGTAGAGCGATTTCCTCGCAAAAAAAGCACGAGCGAGATATTCTTCCTTAACAGGGATCTCAATTGCGGGAAGAAGTACAAAGGGCAAAGGCAGAAGTGGAAGGGTCAAACTCCTCTATCGGGGAAAGACAGGAAGGATCAAAGTGTAAAATCACTTGTTTGAAACATCTATAAAATAGAAATGGCTATTAGAAGTTGTATTTTCGGTGGTCAAAGGGAAGGAATCAGAAAAGAGGGAAGCTCTCTCAAGGTAGAATCAGTTCTAGGCAAGTATGTCCATTGAAAGGAAAGAGTCCCTAAACAGACAGGTTTTCAGCAAATAAGACGGGTCCTGGTCTTCGGCAACAAAAGAAGCCGAAGTGAGAGCTCGATCAAAGAACCTTTATAGATCCTCATCATCCTCAGGTTCTGGATACACAACGAGAAGGGAATCTTCCTATTCGAATGGAAGATTTTCGAAAGAGAGGGGAGAAATCAATCACATGCGTGAGCGGATCGAGCTATTATATAATAAGTAACGGCTGAAAAAGCTATTCTTGGTAGATCCACTTGTCAAGGCGCGGAAAGCCGTGTTCCTTCTCAGCTCACGCTTTCCTGATTGATTTGAAAGACCCTACACACCACCGTATCCTTGGCTTTCTTCCCACTTTCAAAGAACTTGCTATCATTCTTTTGATTCTATCTCCTCGCTTTAGGTCTTATGCTTCTTATTAAAGGGGTTATGCCACTCCGAGTCCATCGGTGTTGAAGGAATGGACAGAGACAGGCAAAGACAAAGTACTGATTTTACTACCGATAGAGAGCAGATCTAGAGACAAGATGCCTAGGACCTGGAGGAGATCCATAAGAACCAAGTCGTGGAGAAGATAGCATCAAACTGGAGATAATAAACCTAACTCTCCGTGCTTTAATCGAGAATGGATACAGGGTCGTCGAGCGAAACCTTTATTAGGGGGTAGACCTACCTTGTTTTGTTGACTTATTGCTTTCCAGCAAAGCGTGCCGGCCCTATCTCTAAAGCACCAAACTTCCACATTTTAGGAGATGCCCTATCTTCCCTTAAAGAGCCAGCTTATTGAATAGAGTTGTCACTCCTTACCTTACCTAAGACCCCTTCGGGATATCTTTTGAAAACCTTTTCTCTGAAAAGAAAAGATGTTTGCAATCCCTTGCCCGCTCGATTAAAGAAAGTGGGATCTGGCCTTGCATTTTTTAGATAGGGCTCCCTCACGGCATTCTTGCTCTTGCATTTGAAAGTCGAATCAGGATTCCATCTAGAGAAAGATTCCGAATGGAACTAGTGAATGTGTATGCCGAACGTAGGCAGGTATACCTGACCTTTGATATTAAGCTATGATCTCTCTTCTCTCTCTTGAAGTTCCCACAAAGCGACTCTGAACCTAAGACCGGGTGTGGGATGTCTTTTGATATTCTAAACTAAGAAAAACGCAATTGGATTTCTTTTTATATCCCTATGATAGGAAATGAAAGAAAAGTTCGAGCTTAAGCCGATTCCATTGCGGAAAGAAAAGAGGCTCTCCCATTCCCACCTGATACGTCAAAAGCAATTGACTAATAAGGGGAACCAACCAGTCGAATTTGATTGATTATGTCACTCCGCATTACTAGAAAAGGGCAGCAGCTTTCTACTAAAATGGGCTTTGGCACTCCTTCCGCTATTACTCGAAATAATAATAATAGTGAAAGGGCAGTCGAATTTGTGACTACGTCAAAGGCTCGTTTCACTTGAATTTAAAGGCTGTAACTCCTACTTATTTCTATTAATTAAAGCTTGCCCATGGCTGCTTTCTTCCCATTCTTTCTTCTTTCTCCGTCACTAGATTCCGGTTAAAACGCTTGGTCCACCCATGCTTTTCCTCTCCATTTTTCATATGGAAAGGGAAAGCAGTGCCAACTTATTGGAATTCTGCATGGCATATTTCCCAACCTTCATTCCTGCTATTCCAGGCTCTAGTGCTCAGTCATAAACCTATTGCCTGCTCTGCTTTCCCATTCCTATTGCTTTCGGGATCTAAATCTTCCTGAATTCAAGTCGAGAATACCAGGGCTTTCTTCTTCTTTGAAAGCTGAATTTGTTGTCTAGTTTAGGTGTAGGCATGGACATAGGGGGAGTGTTGTTCTCTCAATGAACTCTCCCTCCCCCCATTATGCATAAATTGATCAAGTCTTTCACTTTAGCCATTGTTGATGGCACGTGTGCTCAAAAGACGAGTTTTGGTCATGGGCCCAAGGTTAAAATCTTCGCGGCGCCATACCTCTTGACTCAAACATAGGTGGCTTCGGCCACCGCCCTCTCATGAAGAGAGTTTTCTTGGCCTCTTGCTGGTGTGTTCTTCTGCTTTTCGTTGCGGGTTTTCTGTTTTTTTGAGCTAAGCCATGTAGTCTAGTTGCCGCGGTGTGCTGGGCGGTACTGCCGCTGCTGGCGAGCGGTACTACCGCTGATAAGCGGTACTACTGCTGGTGATGGACGGTACTACCGTGGTAAGCGGTACTACCACCACATCAGTGCGGAACTACCGCTTATGAGCGGTACTACCGCTCCCCAGCGCGGTACTACCGCTGCGGGGCGGGGCCAGGGTGTCTTTTTATCGGGGCAGGGGGAGGTTTCTTCTCCCCCATACCCATTCGCTCTCCCCCTCGTGCCTCTCCCTCTCTCCAGCACCGTTCCGCCGCGGAAGGGCTCCGGTGCATCTCCTCCTCCGGGGCGTTCCTCTCCATTTCCTTCGATGGAGTCAATCCCCACCTCGTCCTCTTGCCATGGATGCCGGTATTGCCCATGTTCCTTCTCTCTTTTGGTCTTGCTTTTAGATCTTGTGCTTAGGGGCAATGGTGGTTGCATCTCTAGATTTTTGGCTAAATCTATGCTTGAGTTGGTTGGAGAAGGCAACTAGATCATCTAGATTGATGTTTGGTAGGAATATTTTTGAATTTGGTAGGCCGGTAGTGCCGGATCTGTCCACGGTAGTAGGAAACCACTGTTTCACCGCCTCGCGCTTTGAAACTGTTGTGTATCCGCCTCAAGCCGTACTACCGCTCCCTTTGGAGCGGTACTACCGCTTGGCCTAGGGCAGTACTACCGCTCCCTTTGGGGCGGTACTACCGCGGGCAGGTCACGGTACTACCGCTGCATGCCAATTTCCATCATTCTCCTACCTTCCCTTGATCTTTTTGTTGTGTTTGTTGGCTTATGCTCGTTTCTTCTGGTTGTTTTGCCTCCTTTTGTGTTTGGCTCCAGGTGATGACATTTCCGAGCAGCAAGGTCGCCGTATCAACCCCGGGCGTGCCACCTCCAAGCGCTACCGGACCTCAGAGCCTGCCAGTGGTTCCTCGAGCACCCAACCGCCTCCAGCAAGTGCTTCTGCAACTGTTCCTCCACCTCCTCAGCAATCGAAGCGAGCCGCCAACAAGCCAAAAGGGAAGGCTGTGACTGAGATGAACGGCAAGGAGTTTTGGGAGAAGCGTCGCCGCAACCCCTATACGGTGGACCAAGAACCCACTTTGGTCAACCGTCCGTTCTGGAACCGTTTTCAGTTTGCCATCTACTTTGATGTGATCAAGGCCAAGAAGAATCTCTATGTTGATGTTCGCTCCATTGACACCGATGCTATGGAGAAGGATCCAGAGTACTTTGGAGAAGCCTTTCAGATGTGCACTCAGCTGAATATTCTCAGGATCATGCAGTTCAACAAGGATTTCGATGCGGATTTGTTGGCTCAATTCTATGCCACCGTCCATCTTGGAACAGATAGCGACAGGACTCTGACTTGGATGACCAATGGCAAGCGGCTTTCTGTCAAGTGGCGGGCGTTCATGGAGTTACTTGATGTGGTGGATAACGGGCTTGAGACTCCTGTCGGTTTCCGTCCTCACCGCCATGTTACTTCCACCCACAAGCAAGCCCTTTGGCCCTACTGCACTGTGAAGGTTCACCCTGTCACTGAGAAGAAGACCTACGAGCTGTGTCCGTATCTGGACATTCTTCATCGCATATTCCGTGAGACTCTCTTCCCTCGCATTGGGAATCTGGATCAGGTTCACTCCTACCTCGTGGACATGCTCCTTTTCTGTCAGCATGAGAAGGAAGCAAACACTGGAGAGAGCCTGGATATCTCTCATGTCATGTGGTCTGAACTTGTATCTGTCGTGTCTGAGCGCAAGTGTCCTATCTATGGTCCCTTCATCATGAGGCTCATTGAGAGGGCCTGGGCACAGACTTATCCCAGAATGCTGCTAGAAACTGGAGAGTTGGTGTCACATGAGATCAAGCGTCTGAGGAAGAAGGACAACTGGTCAGCGCCTCACACAGGGGGTCCTTCTGCTACTGCTGCCACGGGGGGCCCGTCTGCTGCTGCTGCTGCCATGGGAACTGAGGGTGAGGCTTCTCCTGATGCCCACGATGAGGACATTAGCCACTCCAGTGCAGAACCATCTTGGGCCCAGAAGCTCAAGCGCAAGATGAAGAAGCTCTTCTGCATGGAGTCCCATGGTCAGTACATGACTCATGTGGCGGAGAAGAATGCCAGGACGCGCCACAAGGAGATCATGCATCAGTTGGGAGCCACAGTTGTCAGTGGGTCTGAGGGACAGATCACTGAAGAGGAGGACTGGATTCATCAGAACTGTCACTGGACCGACTCCGATGCCGAGCACTTTTCAACCCACGATGAAGATGCAGAGATGTGATGTTCAGGACCTTCCTCGCCCATCACCTGGAGTCGTAGTGTCCCTCTCTGCCCTTTTTGGTGTCTCGATGCCAAAGGGGGAGAGAGTTTAGGGATTTGTGTTTGCGAGTGTGTCTTTGTGTCGTTCGTTTGCTTTCTCGTTGTTGGTTTTGTTTGGTTTTGTGCTTATGAGACCTAAGTTCCAGACATATGGTGTAAGACATATGCTACCTTTGTTATCTTATCTATGTGTTATGCACCTCGGTATCTTATAGCTTGCATGCTTATCCTATCATATATGTTGTTCTCATACATCTTGCTTAGGTTGTTGGTCTCTAAAATATAGGGGGAGCCGTGATCCTAGTATGTGTGCCGTGCAGTCCAAAGCACTTATCTAGTGTGCACAACATCTAGGGGGAGCCTGTCTATTTTTTAGAGGCGTGGGTTCTCTTGCATTCTATGTCATTACTCTTTTCTGTGCAAATCCCGTATTGTCATCAATCCACCAAAAAGGGGAGATTGTAAGGGCATATTTATCCCTACGGTGTTTTGGTGATTGATGACAATGCATTTGCGGACTAATCGGGTGCTTTGAGTTCTTTCAGATATTCATCCTTCGGCACGAAACGATTATTTCCCCTCGGCGCTCTACTCAAGACGGTGTAGCTTCCTTTGTGACTTTGTTGGTGGACTAAGTTTCGTAGTAGTCACCGTACTATCAAGAGGGGATCTGCTTCGGTATGGTTTGGGTGGAATCAACACGTACACGTTCTTCTCACACCCACCGTTTCTTTCCGTCTCTCTGGAGCTTCTCTTTTCTCCCCTTTGTGTCTTTTCCTGGACCCAGCGGTAGTACCGCCGGCCACAGCGGTAGTACCGCTGAGGCTCACTAAGCGGCAGTACCGCTCCTCGGAGCGGTAGTACCGCTTTATGGCCTCAGCTGCAGTACCGTTGCGGCTCCGTGCTCCTACCGCCTCGACTCGAGTGCGCATTTTCTCGTGTCGGGTTTTACGGCACTAGCTGTAGTATAGCGGTAGTACGGATGAAGCTCAGTAAGCGGTAGTACCGCTCCTCGGAGCGGTAGTACCGCTGGTTGGCCTCAGCCGCAGTACCGTTGTGGCTCCGTGCTCCTACCGCCTCGACTCGAGTGCGCATTTTCTCGTGTCGGGTTTTATGGTACTAGCTGCGGTAGTAGTGGCGGTAGTGCTGCTTGTGAGCGGTAGTACCGCCCTGCCTCCGCAGTAGTACCGCTCTGGGTCCCAGCCCCAGCCCCTTCTCTTCTTGCGTGGCAGTACCGCTGAGGGGGAGCGGTAGTACCGCTTATGAGCGGTAGTACCACCCTGCCCCCGCGGTAGTACCGCTCTCTGCGGGGCTGAGTGGGGGGTAACGGTTGGATTGTTCCCCCCACTATAAAAGGGTGTCTTCTTCCCCCCTTTGACCTACCTCTTCCACCATTAAAGCTCCATTATTGCTCCAAGCTCCATTTTCGCCCGATCTCACTCCCTAGCCAACCAAACTTGTTGATTTGCTCGGGAGTGGTTGAGAAGGCCCCGATCTACACTTCCACCGTGAGAATTTTGATTCCCCCACTCATCCTTAGCGGATCTTGTTACTCTTGGGTGTTTGAGCACCCTAGACGGTTGAGGTCACCTCGGAGCCATATTCCATTGTGGTGAAGCTTCGTGATCTTGTTGGGAGCCTCCGATTAAGTTGTGGAGTTTGCCCCAACCTTGTTTGTAAAGGTTCGGTCGCCGCCTTCAAGGGCACCAATAGTGGAATCACGGCATCTCGCATTGTGTGAGGGCGTGAGGAGAATACAGTGGCCCTAGTGGCTTCTTGGGGAGCATTGTGCCTCCACACCGCTCCAACGGAGACGTACTTCCCCTCAAAAGGAAGGAACTTCGGTAACACATCCTCGTCTTCATCCGATCCACTCTTGGTTATCTCTTACCTTTACTTGTGCAAGCTCTTTAGTGTTTGTTCCCTTGCTTGCTTGTGTGCTTGTTGCTGTTGCATCATATAGGTTGTTCACCTAGTTGCACATCTAGACAACCTACTTTGATGCAAAGTTTAATTTGGTAAAGAAAAGCTAAAAATTGGTAGTTGCCTATTCACCCCCCCCCCTCTAGTCAACCATATCGATCCTTTCAGAGAGAGACCCGACGACTGTTTCCGGAGACCGAAAACGTCCGACGTTAGACCGGCTATACTGCCGCTATAGTTATCCGTTGGGGCATCAAACGGACTCCGAATGCGATGAAACTTGGCAGACGACCTACTGACAACATAACAACACCGCACGCCAACTTTCATCCCATTCCGAGAACATTTTCCTGGCCACTTATAAAATAATATTTCGGAGGTACCGCAAGCGCGTGCGAGTGTGGTTGGGCTCAGAACGAACAACGGAGAGAACGGGGAGATATGGACAAATGCAAGTTTTGAAAACATGATGATGCAATACACATGATGACATGACAAGATGCAACACGCAAGCGAATGACGTGGCAATGTCAGCGAATAACTGGAAGACACCTGGCACAACGGTCTCGGGGCGTTACAGCGCCCCTGACCCTCGTGGCCACCCTGTAAGGTGTTTGATGCCCTTATTTCGCCACAAGAAAGCTAATATCCGGATAGAGACCGTGTTAAAATTTCAGCCCAATCGGAGTTACGGATCTCCGAGAATATAAGAAACGGTGAAAGGGTAGAATCTGAGAATGCAGAAACAGAGAGAGACAGAGAGACAGATCCAATCTTGGAGGGGCTCTCGCCCCTCCCATGCCATGCAGACCAAGGACCAGAGGGGAAACCCTTCTCCCATCTAGGGAGGAGGTCAAGGAATAAGAAGAAGGAGGGGGGCTCTCTCCCCCTCGCTTCCGGTGCCACCGGGGGCCATCATCATCACCGCAATCTTCACCAACAACTTCACCGCCATCATCACCAACTCTTCCCCCCTCTATGCAGCGGTGTAACCCCTCTTTTACCCGTTGTAATCTCTACTTAAACATGGTGCTCAACGCTATATATTATTTCCTAATGATGTATGGCTATCCTATGATGTTTGAGTAGATCCGTTTTGTCCTATGGGTTATTTGATTATCGTGATTGGTTTGAGTTGCATGTTTTATTATTGGTGATGTCCTATGGTGCTCTCTATGTCACGCAAGCGTGAGGGATTCCCTTTGTAGGGTTTGCAATATGTTCATGATTTGCTTATGGTGGGTGCCGTGAGTGACAGAAGCATAGACCCGAGTAAGTAGGTTGTTTGTGTATGGGATAAAGAGGACTTGATACTTTAATGTCATGGTTGGGTTTTACCTTAATGATCTTTAGTAGTTGCGGATGCTTGCTAGAGTTCCAATCATAAGTGCATATGATCCAAGTAGAGAAAGTATGTTAGCTTATGCATCTCCCTCAAATAAAATTGCAATAATGATTACCGGTCTAGTTATCGATTGCCTAGGGACAAATAACTTTCTCGTAACAAAAAGCTCTTTACTAAAACTAACTTAGCTGTGTCTTTATCTAAACAGCCCCTACTTTTTATTTACATGCTCTTTATTATCTTGCAAACCTATCCAACAATACCTACAAATTGCTTCTAGTTTTATACTTGTTCTAGGTAAAGCGAATGTCAAGCGTGCGTAGAGTTGTATCGGTGGTCGATAGAACTTGAGGGAATATTTGTTCTACCTTTAGCTCCTTGTTGGGTTCGACACTCTTACTTATCGAAAGAGGCTACAATTGATCCCCTATACTTGTGGGTTATCACTCTCCAGCCCTCACCCCCTGGCCTTGACCACGACACGTGACCTAGCATACCAGCTGCGGCTGAGCTCGCTCGAGGGCCGGGACCTGAAGATGCAGAGCACCAAAAAGGACATGGAGGGGAGGGGGAGGCCCGTACATGCCAGACCTAGCCACACTACAGCGACCGACGTGCGAGCCCGGCGCGACTCGAGGAGCCGACAGCCAAGATAAGTTCTCGCCCTAGATCCACCAGTTGCCTGCGGCACGAGACCCTCTCTCACTCCCTTCGCTGCCCTGCTACGGCAACGTTTTCTTCCTTTCCCATCCTAATACAGCTGCTTGCACGCTAAAGGGGACCTCTTGAGCATCGCGCCTCAGGAGCTCTTACTGGACCTCAAGCCGCTCACCTCCTAGCCTTGACCACGGCACGCGACCTGGCATACCAGCGACGGCTGCAGCCTGCCTAGGGACCGGGACCTATCAGCGCAGAGCACCAAGCTACCACGGGATTGGAAAGGGGAGGCCGAGCCTCAGCAGGACATGCGCAAGCAAATCTTCATAATAAGGGCTATATTGACAAAAGGCATTACAGACGCTTTACACACCCCCACGGGGTTCATTTCTCGATTCCTCGCAGGGAACAAAAAGGAAGGAATCCCTAGGAGTTCTATCTACACGCACCCGATGTCGCCGACGCCATCATCAACAGTGGGCCACGTGAGGCCGGCGCCAACCCCATCCAGATCAGCGACGACGGCGGTTGGACGCCGCAGCCCTGCTCCGGGCTTGGCAGGAGCTCGGGGGCACGTAGCTATCATCGCTCGTCTCCGGAGACTCCAAGAGCTCAGGAGAGTCACTGGACCACCAGGTGCCGCCGCTGTGGCTAGAGGATCTGCAGGCGAGACCGGTGGCGGGCCCCGCGCCCGCCGCATTATCGTCCTGGCGACCTCCTTCAGGGCAGCACTCTAGGCAGCAGCCTTCCTCGTCTAAGACCTTGAAGAGCAGCACGGACGCGTCGTCGTACTCGAAGTAGATCGCGAGGGCACCCTCCACATGGCAGACTCGGGCAATCTCGCCCCAGCCTCGGGTCATGAAGATCTTCCCGAAGGCAACGGTCCCAATCTCTGCTCCAGTCGCTGGGGCATCGCAGCAGCGTGCTGTAGCCAGAGTTCGCGAAGGCCCCTCGGCGGCATCTCGGCCGTGAAGAACGACGAGAGGCATATCCAGGTGCTCGGGGGCATCGTCGCCCACAACACGAACTCGCGCGAAGAGTCCGCAACATGGACCCCTGGGGCGACGGCGTGCGCCTCCGCGGCACGGCGACCACGGCCCTGGCACGGGCGGCGCCGCTCACCGCTCCTCCCTCCGGAATCGTCGGCGTGAGCGTACAAGGGCAGCGGGTACCCAGGAGGTGGCCTCTCATACCAAGGCCGCAACACCACCAGCCTCACGACCATCTCGCGGCGATGAGACCTCCTTTTCTTCGGCGGGAGCAGCTCAGGCACGTTGAGGGGAGCCTTGCCCTTCTCTGCGGCCAAGAACCTCCGGATCGGCGCCTTGTCTGCACAAGCAAGGAGTGGAGCAAGGAAGGAGAAGAAGCGGGAGAGGCAGAGGAAGGATGGGCGACGGGGGCTCCACCCCCTTCCATTTATACTAGGAGAAGGCCAACCAGCACCCCCCACGATCACAGGCAATGATGGTTTTCCTTGCATGCCGTAGGGACTTGTCAAGTCGGGCAGTTGCCGAGGCAGCGTGGGGAAGCGGAGACGCCCACGTCCAATCAACTGCCACGCATCGACCAAGGCCGCAGACTATTGGGGCCCGCAGCGCTCCGCACTTAACCTTTGGCTTCGCCTCGAAGCCAAGCCCGAGCGCGCCTTGGGCCCGGGGGCTACTGTCGGCGTTCTGGGAACGGGGGTCCCCAGACTTGCCTGCCTGTGGCCCACGGCGTGGCTTTGCTGGCAGGCATGTACGACCCATTTTCATCAACAAGGAAACAAGATCCTCGCGAGGGGCCATGCCTCGCGAGGCAGACGCAGGAGCGGCCTCGCCAGGCTGGCTCATGAGGGGCAGAGAGTTCAAGGCCATGCAAACCTCGCGAGGTTCTCGTGAAGTGAGCCATGGCGATCGAGGCCAGGCAGGCGCCAGCTCGCGCAGCGTCCTTGTTTTCTCTTTGGTGCTAAGGGGGCAAGCGCAGGTACGGAGTATCGAGGCATCAAGCAAAGGTTTCCATATTGGTGCAATGAGACCAAGACCAGAAGGACGGCAAGACGGATGTCACCGTGGAGCCCAAGACAACGTCACCACCAGAGCCTTTGGCAGGCGAAGACCGTTTTTGTCAGGATAGCTTGTACTAGTTGTCCCCTTTCAAATTGGCCGTTGTTGGCTCCCTTCCCGCTCAATATTTGGGGAGAGGACCAATGCCACTATAAATAGAACTAGCCACCACCGTAGCTATAAAAAGGGAGGAGAGATCTGAGATTGGAGCCACCACATCCTTGACGGCACACCCACCAAGCACAAGAACACCTCAACCTTAGGAGGCTGTTCTTCCTCTTGTACTGTTCATCCTCAGCCCAAAAGGCAATCCACCACGACCACACTGGAGTAGGGTATTACACCACAACGGTGGCCCGAACCAGTATAAATCTTGTGTCCTTTGTGTTGCGAGTTCGTCGAGTTAGTTCGTGAGATCCTAACTAAGTTAGGACGCGGATCAATAGGGGGTGATCTTCGCGCGCCCCCAGTGTTCGAACCTTAAGGGTTTTGCCGGAACCCGTGATCCGACACATGTCATATTTCTAACACGCATTACAATGCCACCACGACGGAGGTGCGGCCTGCGCCAACGCTTATGTCGTTGTTCCAACAGCCTGCGTTAGCGCCTATGTTGGCGTTCCATCCGGTGCAGGAGGAACAACAATACAACTTTGTTCCTCCTGAAGCAGCACCGACTAGCGGAGGGCCAGATCTACGACGAGTGCACAAGCGAGGTGGCCATGGCGGCCATGGCCGCAGTGAAGCCCAACTTTGTCGCAGAGCAGCATGCCATCTACAATGCCGTCTGCGCTCAAGCCGCCGCTCGCTAGGAAGCGACCTTCGCGCAAGCGCAACACCAGGTGATCACGGAGGATAACAACACCAGCCGCGCCTCCTGTGCGCCGCCGACGAACTATCTAGTGGCCTGATGTGATGACGATAGCGCGAGCGCCACCATTTCCATCATGGACCTCACGCCCAACGGCGACGGATAGGTCGCAGACTCCTCCAAGAATGAGCAGGGCACGAGGGGCGGCAGGTCCTTGTGTTCTATGTGGGCCGGCCCGTCTCCAGTGTTCTACTCTAACCCGCCGGATACCGTACTTTCACTTCACAGGTCTTATCGCCGGTGCTCATGGAGACGACGGATGGAAGAGGCGGTCCTAAGGAAGGGAACAACAAGGGCTTCGATGACATTTGTTTATGAATGACATATTTTTTATTCTAAATGTTTGAAATGTAATGACAAGACGCCGTGTTTGCATGAATGACGTTTGTTTATGTAAATTATATCCGAACTTAAATGAAGTCCGGCCGTATTCGCACAAATTTCGTTAGATTAGTTCGGATGATAGTTGAAATGTATGCGTACAGTGTTGGATGACAATTTTCCGCATCCGTGTCCGCGGACTGACCCCTGTCTCTGAACAGATCCAGGAGAAAATTCGCGGCTCGCCGTTGAAGATGCCCTTAAAACCTAGCCCCCGTGCCTTTTGGCTGCTTAGTTAGAAATCATTGTTTTATACTCCCTCCGTTCCTAAATATTTGTCTTTCTAAGCATTTCAAATGGACACAATATACGGATGTATGTAGACATATTTTAGAGGGTAGATTACTTATTTTGCTTCGTATGTAGTCCTTGTTGGAATCTCTAGAAAGACAACTATTTGGAAACGGAGGGAGTATTTGCCCTGCATGCATTTGTCATTTAGTTTGACCAAATAACATGTGCTTCAACGATCCAATTGGTTTCAAACTTGGTGACCGAGTCCTTCGTTACGCACTATATAAGAAAGTCTTGCTTTTATGATTTAAAAATCAAGCTAATTATTTACTCACCCACTTGTGGCGTGCAGCCAAGAAAGAGAGAGAAGCTTGCTTGTAAGATGCACGCTCCTGTACCTAGTAGACATAATCGTCATAATTTAACAAGACTTTCTGGCGAGACATTTCCAACTTGTCGTACTCCAGAGCGCGACCTTTTTTCCCTTGTTGCGCATCCGTCCGATCCGACGGCTCAAACGAGTTTCGGACGCCCGCCAGCCACGGCACCGCGCGTCTCCATCGTTCCCACGCAGCACCCAAACCCTTGGCCCCACAGCTCAGCCGCCTCTGGTTAGAAACATGCTTTAAGCAACACGAAGTCCAGCATTGTCTTAGCTACGCGGCCAGATATCGACGCGGCGACAATAAACAAGAAACCGTTTGGATTGGAGCCTCCGCCCCGCCGCCGAGTCGCAGCTGTTCCTGAACCCGCCCCATACGCCGGCCGCCCTATCGAGCCGGGTCGCAGCCGCTCCTGAATGAACCCACGGCCTCGGGTGCACCAGCCAGGCGCGAGTCGTAGTCGTAGCCGAGCCGCGCCGATGCCGGCGGCTCCTGCGGTACCTATATCTGCGCGTGGGGTTAGGCTGACAGCTGGGACCGGCGGCTCACAGGGCGGAGTGGAGCGGAGCTCTAGGAGGCCACCACCCCAAATCCCCTTCCTCTCCACATCGCCAGTTTCACCGCCGCTGCGCCCGCACGACGCGCAGCCGCCATGGACGAGGAGGCCAAGCCCAACACGAGCGAGGATGCCAGCTCCAAGGCCGCCGCCGCCGCCGCTGCCGCTGCTGCTGCCGTCGCCACTGCGGCCGAGGCGGCCACTCCGCCGACGCCCTCGGGCTCGGGGTCGCCGGAGGGGGGGAAGGAGGAGGTGGGCGATTTGGTGGAGAGGGTTGCGGAGCTGGTGGACGAGATCGCGGTGATCTCCGACTTCAGGAACGCCTACCGGAGGCAGTTCTGCAACCTGTCGCGGCGGATCCGGCTGCTCGCGCCCATGATGGAGGAGGTCAAGGAGGGGCCACGCCCGCTGCCGGAGGCGTCGGTGGCCGCGCTCAGGCAGCTCAGGGACGCGCTCGCCGGCGCCCGGGAGCTGCTCCGCCTCGGCAGCAACGGTAGCAAGATCTTCCTGGTGGGGTTTCTCGACTATAGCTCATTGTTTTCTTGTCTTGTTTATACGGTGCGTCCGAAATTGCCCATATTCTTGCACCTCTTGCGCTAGATAAGGTTGTATCTGCGGAGTTCAAGAAAATTTCGCCTGACGAATTAGATTCTATTTTACCGTGCTGTGCTGCAGAATTAGAATTTCTCGCTAATCACTTTGTAACATGTTGCCTTTTTTTGCCTGTGTAAAAGCTTATCCTTAAAAATTGCTGAGGTTGGACCAGGTTTTGAATACCTGGGTGTCAAATCAATGCCGGGCCAGAGTAGTTGACAACTTGACATTCTTTAGTGGTGTTGAATAAGTCTGCCAATACCCTTATTATTGGTTTTGTATACACAACATGGGTGAGCCTAGGAAAAACCGAGGTATAATTACTGAATTCTATACTTTCTAATTTTGGCATGACCAATACTGTAGTTCTAAATATGGAAGTTTGAGAGACTAGTAGTAACCCGTGTAACTGCAGGAGCAGGATTGTACAAGAGTAAAAGATAGCTGTGACTGTACTCCAAAAGAACTAGTTATTCACCACTATTGCTATTTAATCACCATATCTAGGTCACACTAGCATTGCTCCAAAATGCATATTTGCAGCTGGAAAGCTGATAGGACTTGTTCAGGTGTGTGTGTTTTTGGGTGCAGTTGAAAGCAATTGCTCTCAATGCTAGTCTTTAATCGTATCTATATGTCAGTTATTGGCGTTGGTCTGTTCACCTCATACCCCCTCCTGATACCAGCCGTTATATCTGTTGCAAATGGGTGAGATGGTGGTCATGTTCGCTACCAAAGTTGTGATAAAATTACCGGCAAGTGCCACTTATATGTAACTAGCATAATGCCCGTGTGTCGCTACGGTACCAAAAAATGGACGAAGCACAGAGACTGGGGAGGAATGGTGGTTGGAGAATGCGTATTGGGGAGGAGCGGCTGCAGGAAAAAATCGGTTGTCGGATTGACTGGCTGGTTCTTGTCGTAGAAAAATATTACGTGCTGTCGTGTACTTTTAAATACTTTCCCATGCAAGACATGAGTGAGGCGGGTGGCTTGTTGGACCGGAAGGGATCGAGTAGGTTCTGGATGGATCAGGAAGATTGGGATGGAGTGGAGAGGGTGTACTCGCCGCCACCACCACCAACTCCAATTTATATACGATAGTTCCGTAATAGGAAAGTCCAATTTATATAAGATAGTTATGTAATAGGAAACAACGAGGGTATCACATAGGATAAGTTTAGCATCACCAGTTTTTGTGTTTCAACCTGTTGGGTACTTTAATTTGTTTTGTTCATAGCAACTCACTGGAAGGAAACCTCCAATGTGGCCAGGACACTGGCTGAGATTCTCAGCCGTAGTATAAGTCTTCTTCCTTTTGCTGCATCTTGGGCCAGGACCCAGGACTATCACTATGGTTTCTATGTTGCTCAGCCCTGCTCTTGTTTATTTAAACAATATTTATGCACTGGAGCTGGACGACTTAGATATCTAGAGACTTTGATCAGCATGTTGTAACATTCATTTATGATGATTTTGTCGATTAGTTAGTTATGGAAGCTTAATATCTGCAAACTTTTTTTCTCGGGGCGAGGGTGGGAATGACCCTGCGGCATGGGTTGATCATGTTGTACTGAGATTCTGTGCCAATTTATTGGTGATACTGATTTCAAAAAGTAAAAAAAAAACTTTTCCTGCGAACTTCAAATGTGCCCTGCGATGTTGCATGTTAGGCATGGATGGATGTAGACATGGCAGGGATAAGGATGGAGTACTATTGCTAGTTGAGTTTGTAGTTGCTAGCTGCTCGTTACAAGGAATACCTGATAACTCAAAGTTGTTGACCACTGAGGATAGTATATATACTTAGCTTACGTCTGTGGTCCGTGGAAGTGGTGAATTTAGTGTGAATCGTCTGTCATAATCGCATTTGGCGGATCACGATTGTTGCAAATTATCATCAGCTGCATCTGGCAGCTGCACTACTGTGATAGGTGTGTCAGGAGGGTATAGAGCTAGTTTCTGGAGCTCCATGTTGATAGTGCAACTGATGGACTGTTATATAAATAATGAGACCGAGGGTACTAGAACTGTTGGTACACTTGTAAGAATAAGTGAGAAGATGCACTGGTGTATTAGTCCCACGAAATAAGCAATGAGATTGAGTCTGCTTCTTATGGGTCAAAGCCAGGTTACACGGGGATGCCATTGCGCTCCTATCACCGGGATATTGCCCAGTCCTCGATGGACTGATTATATGAGGAAATGGAAACACCAGAGGGATCTGAATCACACTTTAATAATGGGAATAATACTCCACAAGGTTTCATCCACGGAAGGAGAGCCAGGGCCCAAGATCAGGTGAAAAGCGTAGTTACTAGACAATTTAACTTAGCCATAGCTGCTAAGCCGATATAAGTGTTGAAGGGGGTAAAAAGATCTAGTAATATATTTGGAGTCATGTTTGTGATGTAGTTTTACAGGGTAAAAAGCTAGTGTCTCAGTGCGAGGTATGTGATGGTCAATCAAGCACTTCCATATGTTTGCACGGGTGTGTTCATTAAAAAGTAGCGAGGCTGTGTATTTGAGTGGGCTAATATTTCTTGATACGTGTACCTTGATGAACAATAAAATACTGTTAGTCAATAAAATATGTGATGACGATGACGATAGAGTGTATCTGGATGAGGTCCTCTTTGTTGAGGTGTGCGTGGGTTATCTTGTGTGTGCCGCTTGGCGGTTTGTGACGGTTTTAGCTCGGTTTTCCGTTAATTAACCGAGCAACTCTCTTCTGCTTAATTAATAGATGAGGCAAAACTTTTGCCTCCGTTTCGAAAAAAAAATACTGTTAGTCAGCAGATCTTGTGGTTAATTTTTGCTGTATAAATTTGCAACTACTTTTCATACATATTTAAATCATGATCATTTTCCAACAATTAGTGGTTTCCCCATTTGCAGGTTCTCGAGAGAGAGAAGATAATGCAGACTTTCCAGGACATTACCTCGAGGCTTGAGCAAGCCTTAGCTGGTATCTCGTTTGATGAGCTTGGCATATCAGATGAAGTAAGGGAACAGGTAATTTTTCTCACTCTTGAGTTTCTTTGTCAGTGAAACCATTTAGATTTTTGCTTTGATTTGTTTTGTTCGGCCTGTCTTGCTTATCTGCAACTGAAACACTTGTAATGTTGTGCAGGTTGAACTGGTGCATGCTCAATTCAAAAGAGCAAAAGAAAGATCAGATACATCGGATGACATTCTCTTTAATGATCTAATTTCTGCCTATAATTCAAGCACCAATGATAATGTTGACCCAGATGTCATTCAAAGGTTATCTGAGAAGTTGCAGCTTGTCACCATATCTGACCTCAATCAAGAATCATTGGCCTTGCATGAGATGGCTAGTGGAGGGGATCCCGGTGCAGTTGTTGAGAATATGTCAATGCTGCTGAAAAAGATCAAGGATTTTGTGCAGACCCAGGATCCTATAGGCATCCCAGCAAGTACAACAAACCCTTCCCGAGATGACAACTTGACATCTCCCGTTGTCCCGGATGATTTTCGTTGCCCAATATCACTGGATTTAATGAAAGACCCAGTTATTGTCTCCACTGGCCAGGTCTCTGCCTAACTTAGTTTTGTTTTGTTTCCTATCAATCTTTAGGTTTCCATTTATATTTCAACTCACAAGAATTTCTTGAAAATGTTTGTATTCAGACTTACGAGCGAGGTTGCATAGAGAGATGGTTGGAGGCAGGGCACAACACCTGTCCTAAGACGCAGCAGAAGCTTTCAAATAAATCTCTAACTCCAAACTATGTGCTCCGTAGCCTCATAGCTCAATGGTGTGAAGCAAATGGTGTAGAGCCGCCAAAGCGCCCTGCTCAGCCTAATAATACACCAGCAACATGTACCGCCTCTGAGCATAGTAAAGTTATTGAGCTCCTGCAGAAACTATCATCCCAGAACCTTGCAGATCAACGTGGAGCTGCAGGTATGCTTCGTCAGCTTGCCAAGCGTAGCGCTGAAAATCGTGCTTGTATAGGAGAAGCTGGTGCTATTCCTATCCTTGTGAGCCTTCTACCAACCACCGATGTTAGCACCCAGGAACATGTGGTTACTGCTCTCCTGAATCTTTCTATTTATGAAGAGAACAAAGCAAGAATAATTACCTCTGGAGCTGTTCCTGGAATTGTACATGTGCTAAAGAGAGGCAGCATGGAGGCTCGGGAGAATTCAGCTGCCACACTGTTTAGCCTATCACTTGTGGATGAGAACAAGGTGACAATAGGGGCTTCTGGGGCAATTCCAGCTTTGGTGCTGCTATTGGGTAATGGAAGTCAACGGGGTAAAAAGGATGCAGCAACAGCACTATTTAACTTGTGTATCTATCAGGGCAACAAGGGTAAAGCTGTTAGAGCTGGATTGGTCCCTATACTACTTGAACTTCTAACAGAGACTGAAAGTGGAATGGTTGATGAGGCCCTGGCTATACTGGCAATTCTCTCGAGCCATCCTGAGGGAAAGGCAGCCATCAGCGCTGCCGCCGCCATACCAATTCTAGTTGGAGTTATCAGGAATGGATCCTCGAGGAACAAGGAGAATGCTGCGGCTGTTCTGGTGCATCTCTGTAATGGTGAACAGCAGCAACAGCATCTTGCAGAAGCACAGGAGCAGGGCATCGTTACCTTGCTGGAGGAGCTAGCAGAAAGCGGCACAGACAGGGGGAAAAGGAAAGCGATCCAGTTGCTTGAACGGATGAATAGGTTTCTAAAGCAGCAGAGCCAAGCCCAGGGAGATGCGATGGCACAGGCGCATGGTCAGTCCCAAACCCTGTCCCAGGCTCTGGTTCAAGCTCAAGCAGATACTCAGCTAGAGGAATCACTGCCTCCTACTTCATCCCATCTTCCTGAAAGATGAGGTGAATGATCATTAGCTTCTCATTCTAGGTAGTGGTTTGTTTTTGGGCCGTCTGCCAGGTGGAAGACCTCCTGCAATTCTTGCTCTGCAGGCGTGCGTTTTGGCTGTACAATGTTGTCAGGAATAGGAAGGCCCGGCAGCGCAGCGTGATTTAGGGCTGTGAGCATGTTGACAGGTCAGTTTTGCAACCATGGTTGGTGCTGTTAACCCGTGTTTGTTTGTAGTTGGTACAATGTGTCGGTGATTCAAGGTAGGATCCTCGAGTTTTAGGGAGGTATATCGTAATATGCTTGTACTGGGTGCCTGGTACATGACTAATTTGTGGCTTCCTAGGGTGGTAATTTTACTTGCCTGAGAAAGAAGAGAGCTTCAGTAAAGCCTAGTTTTTGTGTTCAGCTAAGTTTCTGCTCCGGATACTTTCCAAGAGAATAGCTGGAGCATGGATTGTTCTTGACGTGTAACTTGAAGGAAATCCATGTGGCGATGTTCTGATCAATCTGTGCGCATGTTGTTGTCATGAAATTCGCGGTAGATTTCTCGTTTCTTTTGGCTGTTGTCCGGGTCCGGGACAATGTAGCTGGATTCTTGATGGAACTCCCAACCTGATATGATGATATCAAGCGACGTGCCTGGCCGGACGGAGGCCGCCGCCTGGAGCCGAAGGGGAGAGGCGGCGATGACTCCGATTGGAGGACGTCACGCTCGGCACACTAGCTTGTGCCCCAGACACACTTAACTGTCACGGCGAATCGGCGCAGCCGAAAGGGGAGGGGGCACGCCGGTGACTCGGGCCACATGCGCGTGCCTCCTACGTACCTTTCCCTTTCGTCAACGGTGGGTAGGACTTGGGAGCGAGGGAGGGAGAGATCGGGGCGGCCTCAATTATGCGCAGATCGATCAGCCCGACCGCCAAGAAAGTGAGCTTGTTTTGCTGTTAGCTAGACTCGAGCCGGAGCCTGATGCGACTGGCGATGTAAATGCATGTGGTGGCACTTCGGGACACTGCTCCTGCCCGGTTCCTTTTCACCAACAGATTCGGGCAGATGCCAGCGCCACCATCTTATTTATAAGCTACAGTGGCCAAGAAGCACCACCATCTTATTTATAACCTACAGTGCCAAGAAGAGTGGCGACGCCGCTTCCGAACTACAGTACTCGAGCCCACGTATGCACGCACCTTTCCAACTCGAGCTCACGACCAAATGCCGCGCGCGCCGTCGAGTTATTCTGGCGTTCCTTCCACAACGGCATGCTTGATCTCCCCTGTTCATCGCGACGCGTCGCATTATTGCCGCTTGATTGATTGGTTGCACCCGGTCTGCCGGCGACAACCACCCTATCAATCAAATTAAGAAAAAGAATTAAGCTGCTGCTTGCATTATTATTAAGAAAATCAAGCTAGCAAGCACTCAATCCCACCCCTAAGAAAAGCTTAAAGCTCATGCATTATGCCATAGTCTATGCTACATGTGGTGACCTCGTGGCTGATCTGCGAATTAGTGCGATATGATGATGCTGATATCCGACGAATCATCGCGCTCAGAATCAACACGTACGGGGAGAAACATTGTTTATTAGCACCCCGTATCTATCCGTGTCCACTAGCATTCACTTCTCTAGTCGCAGGTTTGGCGTCCTTGTCTTGTAACAACTAACAACGACTAGCTCGTCGACGAGTCGTTTGGTTCTGGCCAACGGAGCCGAATATCTTGAGCTCCAATCGCTTCAGGCGTAGAGTAGACGCCGCGACCTTTGACATCGTCGGCATTTTCGCAATCTTGAGAGTGAAATGAATGCTAAGTGTATACCAGAGCCGATGTTAACGTTCTTACCAATCAGGAAAATAAAAGGTTTTGCGATCTTACAACATTGTCATTTTTCCAATCTTGAGAGTGAAATGAATGCTATGTTGTACTCAGGCATATCAGAGCCAATCTTAACGTTCTTAACAATCACATGCAGCTAGCTAAGCGATGCCGCAGTGTCGCCTACCGCTGGTTCCTGTCCCCGACACCACGATAGCCTTGTGGTGAGGACCTCTTTTGCACAAGCTTTCATCGATTCATGAGATGAGATCTCAGTTCAGTACTCTGGCGACGAAGTAGTACCTAAACTATAAAGATACAGTAAACCACATACCCAAAGCAACTGACCCGGATGCTGCACGCGCGGTGGGCATGCAGATCGCTGGATCGCGATCCGCCCACTACCCCACCTGCATGCGCCCATGCATGAGGGCACACCCATGCAGACCCATCCACGTTCTAAAGGAAGGCTGGTCATAATGATGGTATCATAAACGGTATCGTATAAGCTATTTTTTTAATGATATATCACATAATTAAATGATAAAGAGAGGATGTGGTATCAGACTAGCCACAGTGGGAGTAACTTCAATAGTAACATCGAGTCCAACTCAGCAAATTTGCTTATGTGGCAATGAGTTAATAAGGAGAGAGATAGTAGTAGTAACTTAGCTAGTTACTGTAACATCACATGTCCCAATGCAATATGAGTCTATAACCTAATAAATGAAGCTATGCATGTTACCACACACTATAAAGGTAGTAACATGGTCTAGGAATACGTGTATGTTACTAGTATATATTACTCTCCATTGTGGCTAGTCTCATATCATGATATTGTATCATTATGATGTTGTACTACTTTGTGTCATGCATGATAATTAATAAGGCAACCTAAGATACTAACTTATGATACTATGCATCACAATGCATGCCATTTTTACTCGCAAAGGATTCGCCATGCCCTCGCTCTCGCCCTCTCCCGCTCCGGGGTCGGCGACCACCATACCGGCGCTGCGCACCCCGTGCTCGTCGACCACCCCCTCCCCAACCAGCTCCCGTAGCCGTTGGAGCGCGCCTGGTTCCTCTGACACGGCTGCTGCTCGCATTCGGGCTGGCCTCGCGGCCTCCGCTGGGGCTGGAGTCGTTGCCAGATCCGCTGGATCTTGCGCTTCCCCCGCGGCCCCTCCCATCTTCGAGGTGGGGGAGTCGAGCCGGCAGGCCGCGCTCAGGCCGCGTGCTGCTGCCCCGCATTCATCACCTGCTCCGGCCTACCCCCTCGCCTCAGATCTATCATCTGCACGCCACACAGCTACCCCTCCGTCCCGCCGGCACGCCATGGCCGCCTTAAATCCATCGTCTGCGCGCCTGCAGCGCTCGCCATTAACTCGCGGACAGTGCGCCCTCCCCGGGCCGCACCTTCACGCTCTCCTCCAGGCGGAGTTATCTCGCCTGCATTGCGCCCTGCCCACTCCGCCTCTCAGCGCAACCAGCATCGCCAGCAGGATTCCCGCGATGACCCGATCCAAGCCTCCCCGAAATGGCAGCAGGTCGTTTCGAGGCGCCGGCGGCGTGCGCCGCCCGTACCTGCTCCGGGCGCTCGGAGTTATGCCCGTCGCGTCTCCCCCGAGGCACGTTGGCTGGCGCAGCAATGCCACAGCGCCTTCTTAAGGAGGTTCCGGGGCTGCTGTCTTCGGTGTCTCGCCCCTCGTCACCATGCCGTCGACTGCCACGACCCGGTGAGATGCACTGACTGCTGGCGTTTCGGCCATCGCTCTCGCTCCAAACTTTGTAGCCTCAGCCACCCCCCGCAAGCTCCACCGCACGCTCCGCCCCCCAGCCGTCTGCCTCAGCCACCACCACCCCCATCTCGCCCGCTGCCTCGCCGGTCTGCCCCGCCGGCGCCGCTGCCCGCCTCCCTTCCTCCTCCGCCCCCAGGTCCGCCCCAGCCGTGTGCCATGGCGTACCGTCCCGGAGAGGCCTCCGAGCGGCCTGGGGCTGGCTCCACCTTCACCTTCTGCACGCCGGCGATGGAGGAGGCGGTGCGCCACTTGCGTTCATCCGCGGTGGTCATCACCATGTCCGAGCTGCGTCGCGACATCAACCCCCAGCTTGTCGCCAAGGCGCTGGAGCGCGACCTCGGCATCCCTTGGGAGGAGATGCACGTCTCCAAGCACTCGCCGGAGGACTTCCTGGTGCGGTTCGCGCACGCCCGCCACAGGAACGTCGCTGTGGACGCCGGCGTGGCAACCTGCAGAGGCGTGGCGCTCTCCATCGCTCCGTGGTCGCCGGTGGCGCATGGTCATCAGCGGTCCTGGCGGTTCTACTGCAGGCTTGCGGTAGAAGGTATCCCCGTCCAAGCCTGGACCAAGGAGGCGGTGCAGGACGCCATCGGCCGCTCCTGCCACGTCGAGCGGCTCGAGAGGCAGTCCACGTCGCTCTCCAACACCTCCTGTGTCTACGCATGGGTGTGGGCGTGGTCGCCTGACGACATCCCCACGGCCAACGGCTTCTCCATCATCGACCGCCCTGACGATGGCCGTGGCCGCCAAGCGCTGCCAGAGGGCTGCCCCAGCTTTGACGGGCCCTGCGGCCCGCAGTTTCCGGTGCTCATCCATTTGGATCGCACCCGCGACTACTCGCCACTTGAAGATCGCCCCCCCGGCGCGGACCAGGACTGGCCCCACGATAAGCGCTTCCACTGGGAGCGGCGCACGGAGCATGGCCAGGCCGGGACTGGCAGGCGTCGTGCCATTGCTGCTTCCTGTGCTAGGCCAAGGCCGCGCCCTCGAGATGACGACGACGACAACCAGGGTCGAGATGGGCGCGGTCGGCAGCGCCGTGCCCATTCCCGTTCGGCGTGGCGCTCCGGTCTGCTCGGTTGCCGCTCCGATGAGGTGGCGCCCAGCCGTGTTCGGCGACAAGGAGGCGGCGGCGGCGGGCGCCCCGGTAGGCGCCGGGCGGTCTCCCAGGACGACGTGCCCGGCAGGCGGGCCTGCAGCCTGAGCCCACCTTCTGACGGCTTGGGGCGTCGGGACCGCTCTTGCTCGCGGGACCGCACATCGCCGACAAGTTTGGAGGCTTCCTCCTTGGAGGCAGGTGGCGTGCCTGTCTCCCCGCGCGGCTGCCTGCCCCCAAGCGGCGCGGCGCTCCAGGAGGGCAGGGTGCAGGTGTTGGAAATATGCCCTAGAGGCAATAATAAAAGCATTATTATTATATTTCCTTGTTCATGATAATTGTCTTTATTCATGCTATAATTGTGTTATCCGGAAATCGTAGTACATGTGTGAATAATAGACACCAACATGTCCCTAGTAAGCCTCTAGTTGACTAGCTCGTTGATCAACAGATAGTCATGGTTTCCTGACTATGGACATTGGATGTCATTGATAACGACATCACATCATTAGGAGAATGATGTGATGGACAAGACCCAATCCTAAACATAGCACAAGATCGTATAGTTCGTTTGCTAGAGTTTTCCAATGTCAAATATCTTTTCCTTAGACCATGAGATCGTGTAACTCCCGAATACCGTAGGAGTGCTTTGGGTGTACCAAACGTCACAACGTAACTGGGTGACTATAAAGGTATACTACGGGTATCTCCGAAAGTGTCTGTTGGGTTGACACGGATCAAGACTGGGATTTGTCACTCCGTGTGACGGAGAGGTATCACTGGGCCCACTCGGTAATGCATCATCATAATGAGCTCAAAGTGACCAAGTGTCTGGTCACGGGATCATGCATTACGGTACGAGTAAAGTGACTTGCCGGTAACGAGATTGAACGAGGTATTGGGATACCGACGATCGAATCTCGGGCAAGTAACATACCGATTGACAAAGGGAATTGTATACGGGGTTGCTTGAATCCTCGACATCGTGGTTCATCCGATGAGATCATCGAGGAGCATGTGGGAGCCAACATGGGTATCCAGATCCCGCTGTTGGTTATTGACCGGAGAGCGATCTCGGTCATGTCTACATGTCTCCCGAACCCGTAGGGTCTACACACTTAAGGTTCGGTGACGCTAGGGTTGTAGGGATATGTATATGCAGTAACCCGAATGTTGTTCGGAGTCCCGGATGAGATCCCGGACGTCACGAGGAGTTACGGAATGGTTCGGAGGTAAAGAATTATATATGGGAAGTCTTGTTTTGGTCACCGGAAAGGTTTCGCGCATTATCGGTATTGTACCGGGAGTGCCGAAAGGGGTCCGGGGGTCCACCAAGGGGGTCCACCTGCCCCGGGGGGCCACATGGGCTGTAGGGGTGTGCGCCTTGGCCTATATGGGCCAAGGGCACCAGCAGGGCACCAGCCCCAAGAGGCCCATGCGCCAGAGATAGGGAAAGAAGAGTCCTAAAGGGGGAAGGCACCTCCTAGGTGCCTTGGGGAGGATGGACTCCCTCCTGGCCGCACCCTTCCTTGGAGGAAGGGCCAAGCTGCGCCCCCCCTCTCCCTGGCCCTATATATAGTGGGGGAAAGGAGAGGGCCTATCACCTAACCCTGGTCCCTCCCTCTCCCTCTCCAACACCCCCCCTCCGTAGAGCTTGGCGAAGCCCTGGAGGAGTACTGCAGTCCACCACCACCACGCCGTCGTGCTGCTGCTGGAGCCATCTTCCTCAACCTCTCCTTCCCCTTGCTGGATCAAGAAGGAGGAGACGTCACGCTGACCGTACGTGTGTTGAACACGGAGGTGCCGTCCGTTCGGCGCTAGGATCTCCGGTGATTTGGATCACGTCGAGTACGCCTTCCTCATCCCCGTTCTTTGAACGCTTCCGCGCGTGATCTACAAAGGTATGTAGATGCAATCCGATCACTCGTTGCTAGATGAACTCCTAGATGGATCTTGGTGAAACCGTAGGAAATTTTTTTTTTCTGCAACGTTCCCCAACAGTGGCATCATGAGCTAGGTCTATGCGTAGTTCTCTTGCACGAGTAGAACACAATTTAGAACACAATTTGTTGTGGGCGTTGATGTTGTCAACTTTCTTGCCGCTACTAGTCTTATCTTGCTTCAACGGTATTGTGGGATGAAGCGGCCCGGACCAACCTTACACGTACGCTTACGTGAGACCGGTTCCACCGACTAACATGCACAAGTTGCATAAGGTGGCTGGCGGGTGTCTGTCTCTCCCACTTTAGTTGGAGCGGATTCGATGAAAAGGGTCCTTATGAAGGGTAAATAGAAGTTGACAAATCACGTTGTGGCTTTCACGTAGGTAAGAAAATGTTCTTGCTAGAACCCTTTTGCAGCCACGTAAAACTTGCAACAACAATTAGAGGACGTCTAACTTGTTTTTGCAGCAAGTGTTCTGTGATGTGATATGGCCAAAGTTGTGATGAATGATGAATGATATATATGTGATGTATGAGATGTTCATGCTATTGTAATAAGAATCACGACTTGCATGTCGATGAGTATGACAACCGGCAGGAGCCATAGGAGTTGTCTTTATTTTTTGTATGACCTGCGTGTCATTGAGAAACGCCATGTAAATTACTTTACTTTATTGCTAAACGCGTTAGTCATAGTAGTAGAAGTAATAGTTGGCGAGCAACTTCATGGAGACACGATGATGGAGATCATGGTGTCATGCCGGTGACAAGATGATCATGGAGCCCCAAGATGGAGATCAAAGGAGCTATGTGATATTGGCCATATCATGTCACTATTATTGTTTGATTGCATGTGATGTTTATCATGCTTTTGCATCTTGTTTACTTAGAACGACGGTAGTAAATAAGATGATCCCTCATAATAATTTCAATAAAGTGTTCCCCCTAACTGTGCACCGTTGCGACAGTTCGTTGTTTCGAAGCACCACGTGATGATCGGGTGTTAGATTCTAACGTTCACATACAACGGGTGTAAGACAGATTTACACATGCAAACACTTAGGTTGACTTGACGAGCCTAGCATGTACAGACATGGCCTCGGAACACAAAAGACCGAAAGGTCGAGCATGAGTCGTATAGAAGATATGATCAACATGAAGATGTTCACCGATGTTGACTAGTCCGTCTCACGTGATGATCGGACACGGCCTAGTTAACTCGGATCATGTTATACTTAGATTACTGGAGGGATGTCTATCTAAGCGGGAGTTCATTGAATAATTTGATTAGATGAACTTAATTATCATGAACTTAGTCTAAATTTTTTACAATATGTCTTGTAGATCAAATGGCCAACGTAGTCCTCAACTTCAACGCGTTCCTAGAGAAAACCAAGCTGAAAGACGATGGCAGCAACTACACGGACTGGGTCCGGAACCTGAGGATCATCCTCATAGTTGCCAAGAAAGATTATGTCCTACAAGCACCGCTAGGTGACACACCTGTTCTCCCTATAGAACAAGACGTTATGAACGCTTGGCAGGCACGTACCGATGACTACTCCCTCGTTCAGTGCGGCATGCTTTACAGCTTAGAGCCGGGGCTCCAAAAAGCGTTTTGAGAGACACGGAGCATATGAGATGTTCGAAGAGCTGAAAATGGTTTTCCAAGCTCATGCCCGGGTCGAGAGATATCAAGTCTCCGACAAGTTCTTCAGCTGTAAGATGGAGGAAAACAGTTCTGTCAGTGAGCACATACTCACTATGTCTGGGTTGCATAACCGCTTGACTCAGCTGGGAGTTAATCTCCCGGATGACGCGGTCATTGACAGAATCCTTCAGTCGCTTCCACCGAGCTACAAGAGCTTTGTGATGAACTTCAATATGCAGGGGATGGAAAAGACCATTCCTGAAGTATTTGCAATGCTGAAATCAGCAGAGGTAGAAGTCAAAAAGGAACATCAAGTGTTGATGGTGAATAAAACCACTAAGTTCAAGAAGGGCAAGGGAAAGAAAGCTTTCAAGAAGGACGGCAAGGGAGTTGCCGCGCCCGGCAAGCAAGCTGCCAAGAAGAAGCCAAAGAATGGACCCAAGCCCGAGACTGAGTGCTTTTATTGCAAGGAAAGTGGTCACTGGAAGCGGAACTGCCCCAAATACTTAGCGGACAAGAAGGCCGGCAAAACGAAAGGTATATGTGATATACATGTAATTGATGTGTACCTTACCAGTACTCGTAGTAGCTCCTGGGTATTTGATACCGGGGCGGTTGCTCACATTTGTAACTCAAAACAGGAGCTGCGGAATAAGCGGAGACTGGCGAAGGACGAGGTGACGATGCGCGTCAGGAATGGTTCCAAGGTCAATGTGATCGCCGTCGGCACGCTACCTCTACATTTACCTTCGGGATTAGTTTTAAACCTTAATAATTGTTATTTAGTGCCAGCTTTGAGCATGAACATTGTATCAGGATCTCGTTTAATTTGAGATGGCTACTCATTTAAATCCGAGAATAATGGTTGTTCTATTTATATGAGAGATATGTTTTATGGTCATGCTCCGATGGTGAATGGTTTATTCTTAATGAATCTCGAGCATAATGCTACACATGTTCATAGTGTGAGTACCAAAAGATGTAAGATTGATAATGATAGTCCCACATACTTGTGGCACTGCCGCCTTGGTCACATAGGTGTCAAACGCATGAAGAAGCTCCATGCTGATGGAATTTTAGAGTCTCTTGATTACGAATCATTTGACACGTGCGAACCATGCCTCATGGGTAAAATGACCAAGACTCCGTTCTCAGGAACAATGGAGCGAGCAACCAACTTATTGGAAATCATACATACTGATGTGTGCGGTCCAATGAGTTTTGAGGCTCGCGGTGGCTATCGTTATGTTCTCACCCTCACTGATGACTTGAGTAGATATGGGTATGTCTACTTAATGAAACACAAGTCTGAGACCTTTGAAAAGTTCAAGGAATTTCAGAGTGAGGTTGAGAATCAACGTGATAGGAAAATCAAGTTCCTGCGATCAGATCGTGGAGGAGAATACTTGAGTCACGAGTTTGGCACACACTTAAGAAAATGTGGAATAGTTTCACAACTCACGCCGCCCGGAACACCTCAGCGTAATGGTGTGTCCGAACATCGTAATCACACTCTATTAGATATGGTGCGATCTATGATGTCTCTTACCGATTTACTGCTATCTTTTTGGGGCTATGCTTTAGAGACTGCCGCATTCACTTTAAATAGGGCTCCGTCGAAATCCGTTGAGACGACACCGTATGAATTATGGTTTGGGAAGAAACCTAAGCTGTCGTTTCTAAAAGTTTGGGGATGCGATGCTTATGTCAAGAAACTTCAACCTGAAAAGCTCGAACCCAAGTCGGAAAAATGTGTCTTCATAGGATACCCTAAAGAAACTATTGGGTATACCTTCTACCTCAGATCCGAAGGCAAGATCTTTGTTGCCAAGAATGGATCCTTTCTAGAGAAGGAGTTTCTCTCGAAAGAAGTAAGTGGGAGGAAAGTAGAACTTGATGAAGTATTACCTCTTGAACCGGAAAATGGCGCAACTCAAGAAAATGTTCCTGAGGTGCCTGCACTGACTAGAGAGGAAGTTAATGATGATGATCAGGATACTTCTGATCAAGCTCCTACTGAAATTCGAAGGTCCACAAGGACACGTTCCGCACCAGATTGGTACAGCCACCCTGTCTTGGAAATCATGTTGTTAGACAACGGTGAACCTTCGAACTATGAAGAAGCGATGGCGGGCCCGGATTCCGACAAATGGCTGGAAGCCATGAAATCCGAGATAGGATCCATGTATGAAAACGAAGTATGGACTTTGACTGACTTGCCCGTAGAGCGGCGAGCCATAGAAAATAAATGGATCTTTAAGAAGAAGACAGACGCGGATGGAAATGTGACCATCTATAAAGCTCGGCTTGTCGCTAAGGGTTATCAACAAGTTCAAGGGGTTGACTACGACGAGACTTTCTCACCGGTAGCGAAGCTGAAGTCCGTCCGAATCATGTTAGCAATTGCCGCATTCTATGATTATGAGATATGGCAAATGGACGTCAAAACGGCATTCCTTAATGGTTTCCTTAAGGAAGAATTGTATATGATGCAGCCGGAAGGTTTTGTCGATCCTAAGAATGCTGACAAGGTGTGCAAGCTCCAACGCTTGATTTATGGGCTGGTGCAAGCATCTCGGAGTTGGAACATTCGCTTTGATGAGATGATCAAAGCGTTTGGGTTTATGCAGACTTATGGAGAAGCTTGCGTTTACAAGAAAGTGAGTGGGAGCTCTGTAGCATTTCTCATATTATATGTAGATGACATACTTTTGATGGGAAATGATATAGAGCTTTTGGACAGCATTAAGGCCTACTTGAATAAGAGTTTTTCAATGAAGGACCTTGGAGAAGCTGCTTATATATTAGGCATCAAGATCTACAGAGATAGATCAAGACGCCTCATAGGTCTTTCACAAAGCACATACCTTGACAAGATATTGAAGAAGTTCAATATGGATCAGTCTAAGAAAGGGTTCTTGCCTGTATTGCAAGGTGTGAAATTGAGCTCAGCTCAATGTCCGACCACGGCAGAAGATATAGAAGAGATGAGTGTCATCCCCTATGCCTCAGCCATAGGGTCTATTATGTATGCCATGCTGTGTACCAGACCTGATGTAAACCTTGCCGTAAGTTTGGTAGGAAGGTACCAAAGTAATCCCGGCAAGGAACACTGGACAGCGGTCAAGAATATCCTAAAGTACCTGAAAAGGACTAAGGAAATGTTTCTCGTTTATGGAGGTGACGAAGAGCTCGTCGTAAAATGTTACGTCGACGCTAGCTTCGACACAGATCTGGATGACTCTAAGTCACAAACCGGATACGTGTATATTTTGAATGGTGGGGCAGTAAGCTGGTGCAGTTGCAAGCAGAGCGTCGTGGTGGGATCTACATGTGAAGCGGAGTACATGGCAGCCTCGGAGGCAGCGCATGAAGCAATTTGGGTGAAGGAGTTCATCACCGACCTAGGAGTCATACCCAATGCGTCGGGGCCAATCAAACTCTTCTGTGACAACACTGGAGCTATTGCACTTGCCAAGGAGCCCAGGTTTCACAAGAAGACCAGGCACATCAAGCGTCGCTTCAACTCCATTCCTGAAAATGTTCAAGATGGAGACATAGATATTTGTAAAGTACATACGGACCTGAATGTAGCAGATCCGTTGACTAAACCTCTCCCTAGAGAAAAACATGATCAACACCAGAATTCCATGGGTGTTCGATTCATCACAATGTAACTAGATTATTGACTCTAGTGCAAGTGGGAGACTGTTGGAAATATACCCTAGAGGCAATAATAAAAGAATTATTATTATATTTCCTTGTTCATGATAATTGTCTTTATTCATGCTATAATTGTGTTATCCGGAAATCATAGTACATGTGTGAATAATAGACACCAACATGTCCCTAGTAAGCCTCTAGTTGACTAGCTCGTTGATCAACAGATAGTCATGGTTTCCTGACTATGGACATTGGATGTCATTGATAACGAGATCACATCATTAGGAGAATGATGTGATGGACAAGACCCAATCCTAAACATAGCACAAGATCGTATAGTTCGTTTGCTAGAGTTTTCCAATGTCAGGTATCTTTTCCTTAGACCATGAGATCGTGTAACTCCCGGATACCATAGGAGTGCTTTGGGTGTACCAAACGTCACAACATAACTGGGTGACTATAAAGGTATACTACGGGTATCTCCGAAAGTGGCTGTTGGGTTGACACGGATCAAGACTGGGATTTGTCACTCCGTGTGACGGAGAGGTATCACTGGGCCCACTCGGTAATGCATCATCATAATGAGCTCAAAGTGACCAAGTGTCTGGTCACGGGATCATGCATTACGGTACGATTAAATTGACTTGCTGGTAACGAGATTGAACGAGGTATTGGGATACCGACGATCGAATCTCGAGCAAGTAACATACCGATTGACGAAGGGAATTGTATACGGGGTTGCTTGAATCCTCGACATCGTGGTTCATCCGATGAGATCATCGAGGAGCATGTGGGAGCCAACATGGGTATCCAGATCCCGCTGTTGGTTATTGACCGGAGAGCGATCTCGGTCATGTCTACATGTCTCCCGAACCCGTAGGGTCTACACACTTAAGGTTCGGTGACGCTAGGGTTGTAGGGATATGTATATGCAGTAACCCGAATGTTGTTCGGAGTCCCGGATGAGATCCCGGACGTCACGAGGAGTTACGGAATGGTCCGGAGGTAAAGAATTATATATGGGAAGTCTTGTTTTGGTCACCGGAAAGGTTTCGCGCATTATCGGTATTGTACCGGGAGTGCCGAAAGGGGTCCAGGGGTCCACCAAGGGGGTCCACCTGCCCCGGGGGGCCACATGGGCTGTAGGGGTGTGCGCCTTGGCCTATATGGGCCAAGGCGCACTAGCCCCAAGAGGCCCATGTGCCAAGAGATGAGGGAAAGGAAGAGTCCTAAAGGGGGAAGGCACCTCCTAGGTGCCTTGGGGAGGATGGACTCCTCCCTGGCCGCACCCTTCCTTGGAGGAAGGGCCAAGGCTGCGCCCCCCTCTCCCTTGGCCCTATATATAGTGGGGGAAAGGGAGGGCAGCAACACCTAAGCCCTGGCGCCTCCCTCTCCCTCTCCAACACCTCCTCCTCCTCCTCCTCCGTAGAGCTTGGCGAAGTCCTGACGGAGTACTGCAGCTCCACACCACCACGCCATCATGCTGCTGCTGGAGCCATCTTCCTCAACCTCTCCTTCCCCTTGCTGTATCAAGAAGGAGGAGACGTTACGCTGACTGTACGTGTGTTGAACACGGAGGTGCCGTCCGTTCGGCGCTAGGATCTCCGGTGATTTGGATCACGTCGAGTACGACTTCCTCATCCCCGTTCTTTGAACGCTTCCGCGCGTGATCTACAAAGGTATGTAGATGCAATCCAATCACTCGTTGCTAGATGAACTCCTAGATGGATCTTGGTGAAACCGTAGGAAATTTTTTGTTTTCTGCAACGTTCCCCAACAGCAGGTGCTCCAGGGCGTCCCTGTCGCCCCGGGCGTGGCGCCTGCCCCCGTGCTAGAAGGGGTCCCCGTGGGCGTCTTCCTTGAGCCTGACATGGGGCCGTTCCACGAGGAGGTGGGGGCCTTTTGGGAGGAGCTCACGCGCTCTGACCCCCAGTTGTTCGAGCTCGGCGCCCTGTCGGCCTGGCAGTCCGGTCAACTGGAGCCCGGGGTGCAGGCTGCCGATGACTGCGCGGCCTGGGTGCAGCCGCGCCCTCCCCAACCCCACGGACTACCTGCATGGGAGGAGCTCGAGGAGTCTGACCTGGGGATGGGGCCGCTGGTGAGCCACACACCGGCGTCCTCGTTGGCCCAGGACCTGCTGGCCAAGTCGTGGCCCTCGCTGGGTTATTTGGTTCCCGTCCCGATCGAGCCTGCCCCTCTGGCGGCAACCCAGGAGCTGACCTGGCCGGTTGGGACGGTGAACCATCGGGTGGAGTGCATCATGTCAGCAGATCAACTCGCAGCATAGCTTCAGGATCTGGAGGTCGACGAGGCAACCACGTTCCTCTCCAAAGTTTTCCGTCTGCTACCACCCTCCGTCATTGGTGCGCCACCTTGCTTGGCCTCCAATGCCTCCACTGATGACACCCTGCCATGGCCGGCCTCCAATGCCACGGCTCCGGCCCCAGAGCCGCCGACGCTGATGATCAAGACCCCGGCCGTCCCCTGCCGGGCCAGCCCACGGGTCGCGGCCAGGGCGGCCGGCATGATCCAGCAGCAGAAGGCGCAAGCTAGGCTTGCCAAGCAGTTGGCGTTTATTGACCACCCAGGCCAGTTCACGGCCGATGTGCGTCAGCGCTACACTAATCGCTTCAAGGCGCCACTGGGAAGGATGGTCTCCTCGTTGGGGCGGGCGGCGGGAGTGCACTCTTCGGCCACCCTCAACCTTCCGGACGAGGACCTGCTCGAGCTTGCCGGCGATGCCGCCTGATGCAATCCAGATGTCCAAGGGGCCCTGTTCTGTTGTTATGTTAGTCCATCTCCAGTTCGTGTCGTGTTGTAGCCACCACGCCGTCCCCGGACCACGTCGTAGGCCAGGCTTTAGTTTGTTGCGACCTCGCCGGGCGCCCGTGTCGTCACTCCGGCCGTATCAGCTCATGTGTGTTCGCTTCGCTACTCCCTGTTCGAGCATGCCAATGCAATGGGTCCTTGTTCGTGTTTGCCATGAGTAGCTTTTCTCTGTTGAACTGGAACGCAAGGGGCCTGAATGACCGCGCCTGTAGATGGGGTGTGCGATCGCTCGTGGAGCAGTCTAGATGCTCGATCCTTTGTGTGCAGGAAACCAAGCGCGAAGCAATTCCGGCTGCCATGCTCGCTGAGATCGTAGGGACGAGGTTGGGGAGCTCGCTGGTTCTGCCTGCGGCTGGAACGCGGGGAGGAGTTCTGTTGGCCTGGGATGCTGCCTCCTTCCAGATCGATCAGATTGATATGTCAGCCTTCGCCGTTACCGCGCTAGTGACGCCGCTGGTGGGTGGTGCGGCCTGGACGCTGACCACGGTCTATGGGCCCTCAGAGGAAGACGCCAAACCTCTTTTCCTTGCTGACCTGGCTCGGATCCGTGGGCTTATTTCCGGACCCTGGCTTATAATCGGGGATTTTAACCTAATTTATGAAGCCCGGGACAAGAGCAACTCCAACATCAATCTGCGGCTTATGGTGCGATTCCGATCGGCGCTAAATAACAGCGACCTCAAGGAGATCAATTTGTGCGGCAGGCGCTTCACATGGTCAAACGAGCAAGCCTCGCCCACGCTGGTCCGCCTGGATCGCGCCTTCTGCACGCCGGAGTGGGATCTTCAGTTCAGCGCAGCGTGGCTCCAACCCCTCGCCACGGCCATGTCAGATCACTACCCTCTCCTCTTGACATGTGAGTCCTCCTCGCGGCGTAGTGCGCGGTTCCGTTTCGGAGCCTTCTGGCCGCACGTCTCTGGGTTCAAGGAGGTTGTGGCAGCAGTCTGGAACGCGCCAGGTGTGCAGGGATGCGCTCTTATCAGGTTGGACACAAAGCTCAAGCGGGCGGCTAGAGCACTCCGTCTTTGGCACAAGCACCACATTGGGAACACTCGCCTGCAGCTGCTGATGGCGCAGGACACGGTTCTGTTGCTCGACCAAGCTCAGGAAGATAGGCAGCTCGAGCTGGACGAGCTAACCCTACGCAAAGAGCTCAAGTCCCACATTCTTGGTCTCACAGTCATCGAGCGCATCAAGGCCAGGCAGCGCGCCAGAGTCAGGGAAGTTCGAGCGGGTGATGCCAACACCAAGTATTTTCACATAAAAGCTAATGGCTGCCGAAGGAAAAACTTCATTGGCTCATTGGCTTCGGGCAGCGTTTTGGCCACTGAGCAGCGCCACAAAGAGCAGATCGCGACCGAGTTCTTCGACCGCTTGCTCGGGGACCCAGGCTCGGTGTCAACGGGGTTCAACTAGGATGCGCTGGCCTTTCTAGGGCCAATCTCGATGACCTAGAGGCCGCGTTCACTCGGGAGGAAACCGCAGCGGCCATTGCGGACCTGCCGCCGGATCGGGCCCTGGGCCCGGACAGTTTTTCAGGGGCTTTCTACAAGGCGGCGGCGGAAATCATTTTAGATGACCTGGTGCTCGCATTCCAGCAGCTGCACTGCATGAACCGGATAGGCCTGCACCTGCTCAATGGGGCGCACGTCGTGCTCTTGGCCAAGAAAGATGGGGCTTCGAGCATGGCGGACTACAAGCCCATCAGCCTGCTGCACAGCGTGGCGAAGCTCTTCAGCAAGGTGCTTGTATTGAGGCTTACCAAGCGGATCGACACGCTCATCTCGCCGACACAGAGTGCCTTCATCAAGGGCAGATGCATCCAAGACAATTTCATTTTTGTGCAAGGGATGGCCAGGCACTTCCACAGGACAAAGCGGGCCGCTATTTTGCTAAAGCTTGATATAGCAAAAGCATTCGACACCGTCTCCTGGCCCTACCTGTTGGACATGATGCGTGCGAGAGGTTTCGGGTCACGCTGGTGCAACTGGATCACCATGCTCCTCGCCACCAGCTCGTCTAGGGTGCTCGTCAACAAGGCGTTAGGCCGGTCGATCAGGCACCACAGGGGGGCTCAGGCAGGGCGACTCGATTTCCCCTTTCCTGTTCATCCTCGCCATGGAGCCGCTCCAGAGGCTGCTAGACTTAGCAGTCCGTGATGGGCTGCTTTCCAAGTTAAAGGGGAGGATTCCAAGCCTATGAACCTCTCTCTACGCGGATGACGTTGCTCTCTTCTTAAACCCTATCCGCCAAGAGCTTCTTGCCGTTCAGCAGATTCTGCAAGCCTTTGAGCAGGCCACGGGGCTACACGTAAATTTCTCCAAGAGCAAGGCCATTCCGATCCGCCCCGAGCTTTTCGATGTGGAGAATGTCATACAGCCGCTCGGGGCTGCGCGCGCCGCCCTGCCATGCTGTTTCTTGGGCCTCCCCCTGTCCCTTCGCAAGGTTCGCAAAGCTGAGCTGCAGCCGTTGCTGGACAAGATCTTGGCCCATCTCGCCGCATGGAAATTCAAGCTTTTCACTGCTGCCGACCGTCTTGTGCTCCTGAACTCTGTGCTCTCCGCGTTGGCTGTATATTGGCTTTCAGTTCATCAACTACCAGCCTGGGTGAGGCGTCAGATAGACAAAATCAGGAGAGCGTGGCTCTGGCGTGGACAGGAGAGTTGCCTTGGAGGGCACTGCAAGGTTGCATGGGGTAGGATATGCAGACCTAAAGAGCTCGGAGGTTTGGGCATCATCGACCTTGACCGCTTCGGAATCGCGCTCAGGCTGAGATGGCTTTGGTGGGAAAAGACGGCCCCCTACAAACCTTGGATTGGTCTTCCCGTGCCGTGCAATGAGGACGACCGCCGTCTGTTCGCGGCTGCCACAACCGTGGTGCTAGGCGATGGCCGAACGGCCTCCTTTTGGATGGACAGTTGGCTGCAAGGCCAAGCTCCATGCCACATTGCGCCAGAACTGTTTCGCCTCTCGAAATGCAAGCATCGCACCGTGCGGCAGGCACTAAACGGCAACCGTTGGGTGACCAACTTGGGTGGACGAGTCCCAAGTAACCTGCTAGCTGCTTTTGTTTCTCTCTGGGGCAGGATCAGCGCTGCGACCATCCTTGATACAGGCAGGGACAAGTTCACCTGGAAGCTTGAGGCCTTTGGCAGCTACTCGGCCTCGTCGGCATACCGATTGCAATTCATGGCGTCCACCTCCTCGCCTATCATGCACTTGGTCTGGCATGCCCGGGCGCCGGCCAAGATTAAGTTTTTCACATGGCTCCTATCTGCTGGTCGACTGCTCACGGTGGACCGGCTCATGGCCAGGGCATGGCCCAATTCCTATTTCTGTCCATTGTGCTGGCGCAACCTGGAGACCGCTCAACACCTATTCAGGGAGTGCATTTGGTCGAGGAACCTCTGGACGGCAGCGGCCAGCCGCTTCCGTGTTCCCACCTTCCTTCCTTGCTCCTGGAGGTCCACAAACTGCATGGTGGAGTGGCTGGACAGCCTCAGTGCGGTGCCTCATGACCACAAGCGGGCGCGATCAATCGCTCTCCTAACCAATTGGTGGATTTGGCTAGAGCGTAACGGCTACATCTTCAGGGATCTCAAGCACCCCGTCCGGGTAGTGCTGGAGCTTCTCACCGACGACCTAGCTACGTGGGCACTAGCAGGGGGTAACCATCTGATGCTGCGAGAGTGAGGACCTTGCAGCCTGAGTTCTTGTTTTTCTTTCTTTTGTATTTTGGCAGATGTCGGCTGCTTTTGTACAGACTAGCGCTCTGTCGCTGCTTCTTCTCATAATGCACACGCAGTTCACCTGCGCTTCCTAAAAAAAGATACTATGCATCACGAAAGTAGTATCATATACTAGTATCATATGCATGATCATACTAGTATATGATTCTCTCTATTAGAGCATCTTCAGCAGTGCCCCCAATAGGCCCTCAGGGTGACTTTTTTCGCGCCGGCGTCGAACCCCCCCCCCCCCAGCCGCGTCCTCAAGACGCCGAAATCCGCCGGCTCGGCCCTTTTTGGACCCGGCGATCCCAGACCGAATCCAGCGCACTGGGGCGCTCAGGGGCTCCGGCGGAAGGGAAAAACACGCCTGGCCCACACCGTCAAACGAAAAGTCAAGGCAATCGTCCAGATTCGCTCCCACCCTCATGCGCTCGGCCACCACCCTGCTGATTCTGGCGCCGCTCACCGCCCAACACTGCTAGATAGGCCATTCCCTGCCGGAAAAGAGAGATTATTTCGCCGCGACAAACTCTCCACCACCTTCCGAGTGAGTTTTCCGGTGCTTCGACCACGCAGGGCGGTATACCGGTGGCGATTTGTCTGCTCGGCGATGAATTCAGACGACGGGGAGGCGCTCGCGGCATTGCTGGAGGAGGAAGCCAATGCCGACGTCCAGGGCGAGGGAGCATCTCATGGTCCTTGCCACCCTCGTCCGCCTGCTCGCGAGCAATGAAAAGCCGCGGCGAGGTGGCTCGGCGCCGAGGCGGCTGAAAGCAAAGAACCGACATCGCCTGGAAGGCTATTGCATGCTCTACTTCGACTACTTCGCCGACGCTCCACTGCATGGCGGCAAAGTATTTCGGCGCCGTTATCGGATGAGCCGAAAGCTTTTCCTCAGGATTGTGTATTCCATCCGGGAGTTCGACATCTACTTCAAGTGCAAGAAGGATTGCACTGGCAAACTTGGATTCACCTCAATCCATAAGTGCACGACAATTATGAGGATGCTTGCATATGGAGCTCCTGGTGATTCACTCGACGACTATGGGCGCATGGCCGAGTCCACGACCATTGAGTGTTTCAACAAGTTGTCCAGGGCAGTGGTGGCAGTGTTTGGACCGCAATACTTGTGAACACCCAATGTTGAAGACACTACTCGGATCCTAGCACAAAATGCAGCAAGAGGATTTCCTGAGATGCTTGGAAGCATCAACTGCATGCATTGGAAATGGAAGAACTGTCCATTTGCTTGGCAGGGGATGTACAAAGGCGCCAAAGGCGGTTGCAGTGTGGTACTTGAGGCAGTGGCCACACATGACCTCTGGATTTGGCACTCCTTTGGTATGCCAGGAACTCACAATGACATCAACGTGCTGTAGTGCTCCCCTGTCTTTGCCAAGCTTGTTGAAGGTCATTCTCCTCCTATGAACTTCGAGGTCAATGGGCGGCACTACAACAAGGGATACTACCTAGCTGATGGCATCTATCCGAGATGGTCTACATTTGTGAAGACTATCTCAAACTCTATGCCAGGAGGCAAGAACTCCCACTTTGTGAAGGTTCAGGAGGCTTGCAGGAAGGGTGTCGAGCGGGCATTTGGTGTGCTCCAATCTCGATTTGCTGTTGTCCAGTACCCCGCTCAAACCTGGTCGAAAGATCAAATGTGGGAGATCATGACTTCCTATGTCATCTTGCACAACATGATCATTGAGAGCGAGGAGGAAGAGCCAATGTTTGACACTGAACCATATTACAGGTAGGGTCCTCTTGCGCAAGTTGATCATCAGCTACCGGCAACCTGGATTGTCTTCCTCAATATGCATCAGGAGATCTGAGACACATAGGTGCACCAACAACTGCAGCAGGATCTGGTGGAGCACCTATGGCGGCTCAAGGGCAACGCCTAGCTCGACGTGTGATGAAAGACGAGTTTTTATTTGTTGAACTATATAATTTGTATTGAACTATTTGTTGTTGAACTATTTCATTTCTCTTGATTTTCTGTGATGAACTATGTGATAAAAAAATTGCGCCGAACCACGGTGAATATGGGTCGATTTGCGCCGATAGCAGGTCGATTTTTCGCCGAAAGTGGGCTGAAAAGCGGGCACATTGGGCCGATATGGGCGCCTGGAGGCGACATGGGGCAGCGGCTAGAAACCCAATCACCCCAGAGACGATTTTCGCGCTGGCTCGTCCCCAAACGTCGATTTTTAAGCCCCCTAGAGGCCAACGGCTGGAGATGCTCTTACGGGCAGCCTCAAGGCGACTGGGCGCTGCAAGGCTTGGCCAGGGGCAGTGGGTACCGGCTATACGCTTCAATTCACAACGGGGTTAGGCCAACTCCACCGTATGACCCCAAACGGACTTTCGGTTTTGCCGGATTTTGTCCCTTTGGGGCGGCAATGGGTTCGCCCATGTCCGCCTCTGTTCATTGGGTCGTGGGTGCGCCCAGTGCGTGGCCGCACCCCAAATCATGTCCGTGTTGGACATGATAAAAAACAGAAAAACTTAAATAAAATGACTTCAAAAGTAAATAAACGCAGTTAAAAAACTTGAAACATAATTTAAGGGGTCATGGCCACAAAACGGCACAGTTCCACGGTTCACTTAACGGCCCAGTGCCATAATTAACATAAAAACGAAAAAACGCCGCCGACGCGCTCCTGCCGCGCCCGTCGATGCCGTGGCTGTCGCCGTCTTCAGTGGCCGCCGGTGTCGTCGTCGTCGCTGACGAGGTCGACGCAGTCCGGCGACGTTCAGAGGTGGGCCGACGGTCCATGGTGCACGGGGGTGGCGGGCGGGACGGTGGCAGGTGTCTGCAGCACCCCCTCCTGTGGCGAGGCGTCCCGCTCCGGTGACCGCGGCGGCGTGGGGCACCAGTTCACGCCCCCACGGCGTCCGCCATCTCCGGAGCCGTGCACGACCAGCTCCAGTGCTGGCCCACCAGGCCCGGGTGGAACGCGGCCATCGGCGGCTCCTCCATCACCTTCTCCTTCGCCACCATCTCCAGCTTGGGGATGGCGACGTCGCCTGCCGCAGAGAGGGCCGTCATCTCCTCGAGGCCCTCCCATTGGCGCTCATCGTGCGTGCGCATGGAGTCCTCCATGACACGTGCCATGAGACGGGCCTCCTCCTCCGCTGTCATGCGAGGAGGTGGAGATGGTGACGGAGACGGGGAAGGCGGCGACGTGGGCGTGAGGCCGCGCACCCGCGTACGCCCGCGCACCTCCCGACATGGCCGCCGCGGCCCCGACACCGTGCCAGCGAAGTAGGATGCGCGTCGCACGTCGTGCTCGTCCTGGAGCCACGTGTCCCAGAGCACGGAGTCGGGGGGCGTACCTCTCGTCGTAGTAGAGGTCGTTGAGGAGGAGGAGGCGGCGGCGCTCGATCTCATCACGCCGCGCACGGCCGCTCATCGACACCGGCGAGATCGGGACCCGGTCGGCGGAGAGGTGCCAATTGTTGGGGAGGTGCACGTCGCTCCACGGGACCGGCGTCCTCGTCTCCTAGTACGGCCAGCATACGTCCACGGCCAGGTACTGTCGGTCGTGCTCGCCGGCGGCCCTAGGGGCGATGGTGAAGGGGGCAGGCGCGAGGGCTCGACGGGTGGTGCGCGGCGGTGATGCGGGCTCCTCCTTCTTCACGGAGCCGCGGCGGCGTCCCGAGGAGGAGCCAGCCTCGCGGTCGTGCTTCCCCTTGCGGCCGTGGTTCCAGAAGCCCATGGCTGCGAGGCGGCCGGCCGGCGAGTTCGAGGCTAGGGTTTTGGTGCTGTCGGGTTTCGAGGAGGCCATGGGGTGGAGTGGGAGTGTGGACGACGACCGGTCCACGGGTTCCCCATTTAAGAAGGACCGCGGCCGTTCGGCTGGGCGGATGACAGGCGGGGCCGCCCGCGCGTTCGCATTGATGTGGACGGGTGGAGGTAGGTGGCCGCCTGCCATGTGGCCCCGACGCGGACGAGGCGCGCGTCTGCTTGATGTCCGCCGCAACCCAAACCCGACGCATGTTTGCACTCGAAATGGGTCGGCCCGGACACAAAACGAACCAGATTGATCCGGACCGTCGCGCGTTGGGCCGATCTGTTTGTTCCTTTACCCCAAACGAACGGGGTCGGACAGAATAGGGTCGCGCAATGGAGTTGGCCTTATTGCCTCCTTGATTATTCGTTTCGATCAATGCCTGGTGGCAAGTCATGTGGCCTCCATTTGTCGTCGATCTCGAGGGGAAAACTCAAAAAAGACTCGGCGCCCTCCACGCATGCATGCTCCGCACCACGGATCCGGCTTGCTTGCTCCCTCCTCATGCTCCCATCCGTGCTTCCACTTCATGCTATGATTGTCTTTTTTTCTTTTTTTCTTTCTAATCTAATCATCTCCCCCCCTGATTTTAAGGGGGTGGGCCCGAGTCATATTTTGTTCCAATCGAATCAAGCCATGTACACGAAAGCACGGATGTGCACAAGTCGGGGAGCAGGCAAGTCTTGTCCCCGTGCCACACCCCCTCCACGCATGCATGCTCCGCGCCACACCCCCTCCACCCACCCACCCCTCCGCCGCATCATGCATGCATCGTGTGGGTACATGCGTAGTACTCCCTCCGTTCCTAAATACTTGTCTTTCTAGACATTTCAACAAGTGACTACATACGGAGCAAAATGAGTGAATCTACACTCTAAAATATGTCTACATACATCCGTATGTAGTAGTCATTTGAAATGTCTAGAAAGACAAATATTTAGGAACGGAGGGAGTACAACGTAGCACACGAATGCATATGCTTCCTTTCTCTGTCTGCTGCTGTAGTACTGTACATGTACTACCAGTCATCAGGTATTATTAGATCAGTTTTACGAAGTCTTAGTCGACTGAGATCTTATATTGAGATTAGGTGTGGCCAGGTCTTAGTCGACTAAGATTTAACAAGGTCTTAGTTGACTGAGATTTAACAACGTCTCAATCAAAATGTCATAATATGCAAGAAAGAGAAAGAAAAAATAAAAAGAAATTTTACACCAATCTCAATGTGAGATCTTACTGATATAACATTTTTTTTAAAACTTACGGATATAACATAGACTGAAATTTAACGAAATCTCAGTTGACTGAGACTTAGCAAGACTGTATTAGATTCTAACAGTAAGTTGATATCGTCATAGACGCCCACGGTAAAAAACACGAATCTGTCCGTCGTATAATTTCGCCACCAGGTACGCAAGCACGTAAGAGTCGAGTCGGGGGACACATGCTGACACGCATGCACGCACGATTGGCGAGACGCGACAGCCCAACCAGCAGAGCCGTGCATAGAGAGCAAAGCGTGCGGCACGGCTGGATCACTTATTCACCTGCCTCCTGGGGCACCCCACAACGCCCTGCCTGCCTGCCTGCTCGTGTTGCTCGCGCATCTTCGCCCTAGCTCGACTGCGTCCAGCTCCAGTCGATGTGAGAGGCAAGTCAGGAAGCACACACGGACCTAGTACGAATGTCGACCGGGAGGGTGTCCCCGCTGCGTCTAGCGCATTAGCATCGCCACTGCCATTTTTGAGGATCAGTGCTGCTGATTCATTAGGAGGCGTCGCCGCATGCAGGTGGTGCGACCCCTGCACTGCCACCGCCACAGGGTGGCATGCATGCGGCCGGAGAGGGTGGGGTCTCGCGTGTACGCGCTTGTGGTGTGTCAATCTGTCATCTGTGTGTCTCGTGTGCAGTCATGGCGCTGTGTGCGTGACTGCTAGCGGGTACGTACGTGGCTACGACCGATGGTGATGTGCCGTCGGTGTGGCCATGCATGGTACGTCGAATGGTGTCAAGTCGAGCACGACGGACCGTCGTCATCTTTCTCCACCACACATGCATGTCCTGACAGTTTCAGGGTCAGTTCTAGACGAGCGACTATGAAGCTCTGCCGATGGAGTCATGACACGTACACACATGAAATCGTGGCTACATCATTTGCATTTGGGGCGCGACGAATTATTTGTTTTTGGTTTCAGAATGTGTACATGGCACCTTGGGTAATGGAGAACTCTGTTAGAGGATGGTGGTTAAGGAAAATGACACGCACAAGCCACCAAAGGAAGGCGATGGACACGCTCTGCCGCTCACAATACTTGTCAACATGCACAACCTGGAAGAAATGAAATGTGAGAATCCTCCGCAAACCTCGACGACGCCAACTATCATCCTATTGATACCATTTCTCATCCTTTTTTCTTTTCTTGTTCGGCCTAGTGATCCCAAATAGACTTTTTTGTGTGTGGTTAAAAAGAGTTTTATTCCATAATGATCGAGTTATAATCACGAGATAACAAGTCCTCATAGAAAGGTAGGCTTGAATTCAGCCATACTGCAGTACAAGCATTGGTACGGCTATAAAGAGCCAGTTGATGTGCTACCTTATTCTGATCTCTACTAATTTTCAGTGGAAGAAACTCTATCAACCATAAGAGCTTTAATCTCCGCAGCTAAGTGTCCGTAGGCCGACCTACACAACGTATCTCCTTCAATGGTGGCCAAAGCACTTGTAGAATCTGACTGGACAGTGATAGACATATCCGAATGCTCAATGGCCAGTGCCATACCCTGTATTAAAGCATGAATCTCCGTTTCGTCTAAGGCGTCGTTACAGTTGAAGATATACCTATAAGCCGCAAATATTGTTGAACCATTCTCCCTTTGTAGCACCATCCCAGCCGACGCGCGGCCCTCCCGAGCCGAGAAAGATCCGTCCACAAAGAGCGCCACCCATCCCACCGGTGGTAGAGGCCAACGCTTAGATCGAGCATGGTTGGTATCGGTAATTTTTACTTGGCTGTGCACAACAAATGGCATCTTTCCCTTAATAATATCCTCCATGCTATACTTCTTCGCCACATTCAGAGATTTATAGTAACTGTCTAAGTAGTCAACAGTTGCCTGTACTGTGCACTCACCTTTCCCATGCGTAATGTCATTGCGCAGCTGCCTGTACTGTCAACAGTTGCCTCTAGTCATAATTACAAGGTCTCTAACCTGTCCCGAACAATTTGCCAAAAGCTGGAGCACCCAATCTTTACCAGTATCCCAAATAGACTCGATGCATCGTAAAATGTCTCCTAAAAGATCCTCGAGAAACTAGCACGCATGCACGTAAAAAACTAACCTCTCTAGCGAGCTGGCCGTTGGATGGATTCTTCCGAAGGACAAGCATGTAATAAACACTACACGTACGAATCGATTCCGCCGGCCGGAGTCCGGAGATGCAAGAGAAACATACACGAACCCGCTGATCTGATCCGAACGCACGCACACGGTGTCGGGTGTGATGGGATTAACTAAATTAAGGATCTGTCTAAGACACATCTGGATATAATATAGTTATGTCACATCTAACTTGATGTTCACTATGTTTGTGGTCTATTTTTTTTAACTTTTTCTGGTTTCTTGTTGCTGCCTTATTTGTGGAGTTTAGATGTGACATCCTTAGAAAACATCTAGATGTGAGTTAGATAAACTGTCTAAGACACATAGATGTAACATAGTTATGTCACATCTAACCTGATGTCCACTACGTTTGCGGTCTATTTTTTTCTCAACCTTTTTTTTTGGTTTCTTGTTGCCGCCTTATTTGTGGAGCTTAGATGTGATATCTTTAGAAAATATCTAAATGTGAATTAGACAAATTGTTTAATTAATTAGATTATCATCATTAAAGAACAAATCTACCTCTAATAAGGAATTACCAATATATCCTGAAGAATTTTTTTAACCGATCCATACTAATCATTGGATCAACTAAATGCTACCCCACTATTTTGGGTAGTATGATGTATCGTAGTTTTTTTTGTGGTACGAGTCAAGTCATTTGCCTCTGTTTTGAAAAAAGCATATCAAGGTCTGTACACACACGCAGCATAAATTTTAAGCGATGGATCGAGCATATTGGCCGTCGTGGTCATGTCATGGATATGGTACGATCGATTTTTCCACTGAAAGCACAAGAGAACCCGTGGAATCTCCTCCGCTTCACCGTTCTGTGGCGTTCACACTTCTGACGGCAGATCACTAGTCCAAAAGGTTGGTTCTATAACGACGCACGGCCGCCTAGCTATCGGTTTCTTTAGCTACTTGCATACGCTTAACACGCACGAAACACGCTTCGCCACACACATGCTGCCGGCTGCTGTCATGCATGCCGACGAAGCTATCGAGCTCACCAGCCCGTATATAACGTCGTTGTCACCAGGACAACTTGCAGAGTTGCAAGTTCAGGTTACTTTCTTGCTTTGTTTGCAAGTTGTACTGTGATTCGCATGAATGTACCGTGCCTAATTACTTGGAAATGGATACTAGCTCGTCAATTATTTAGTTGCATTAAGGCTCCATGAATCTTATAGTATATTTGCAAGGACAGAGAGAGAGCATGGCATAGGATGAGAGAGAGAGGGAGAGCACTAGCTAGTGCCTCGGTACTAGGGAAAGGGGTTTTCAGCTCCTGCTGCTCCTATCCTTGTTGGTGATCGATGGATACAGATTCCCTAGCGAAGCAAAGCGAGCAGCAATCTATTGGCCATCATCCTTGGCCAGCCAGCGCACAGCAAATATGGTGCTCCTCAAGCCTCACTTTTGGCTCCTTCCTTTACTCGATGATGCCCGGTCCTCGCAAAGACCCGGCTTTGGCCTTGTCTTTTTCCCGCTCTCCTTTTGATTGCTAGTGCATGCATACGCGCTCATGATGCGTCGTTAAATTTGTTTTATTGCCATCACAGTTGTAAAAGGACAAGATAGGCATGCAAAAGCTACCGGCGCCACGTACCTGGACCATAGGAATGCCTTTTCTAGCATTGGTCTCGTTCACCCCTTGCTGCCTACCCATACCTTATCTCGATATACGTGTAATCTACTCACACATAAAAGACGTTTTGGATTTTAATATAAACTAGATACGAACTGAAATGAATGAACAAATACACTAAAACGTGTCTACATACATTCGACTCACACTAAAATTTGAGAACAGAGGGAGTAGCTACTTGCGTTCCTGAGTTCCGAACTAATATGCATATATAGTTTATGTATTGCACGTGCACGGTCTAGTATTGCTCGAAGAATAGAAAAAAAACACAATTTCAATCACTTGATTAGCATGAGAAAATCATATTTACATGCCAAATCAACCAAACATCATGATTTGCCAGCGAATCATCTGCCTACAATCTTAGAACATGATAAGAGATGGAAACCCTGCCCCTTCTCTGTGATGACATGAGAGCACAAAATAATCTCCAAAGATGGGCGAAATCTCCATTGATACGTACATGTAGAAGGCAGATCTTCATCAGAGATATAATGAACCACATGTATCAATGTTGTCGAGGAAAATGCGCAAGCATGTTTGATCTCACCACATAGTAACGAGAAATGAACCTACAACATCCCTTGAAATGACCCTACAACGGTGGCTAGGGTTGGTGGTGTATATATACGAGCTCTCCCGTAGCCTCCTCCCTTGATGTAACATCTCTCCTTTGATCCAAGGGCTCTAGGAGCCCAATCCTCTCCTAAAACATCCCTTAAAGAACAAGGAAGTTGTAGGAACAAACGAGACGAAATTCACGAAGAGTGCCATCTAGAAAGGTAATTTTTGGTGAGGTTTCGAGCTCATACGAGCAGGTGTACGACCACACACGATCGTTCGGTTGGGCGTCTTGCGTTGTGTCCCCCTCAGGTAAAACGACCGTCATTTCTTCATACGAACTCGGAATTTGATATTTTTGGACTCATTAGATTCGTATGAACGACACGGATCCATTTCTGATTCTAGATCTTAATTTGGAGCACTTTGGAAAAATGACCTTTTCACTCTTTGAATTGGCTAAGTCTGGGGCGTGGATATCCCCCGTTGAAATTCTTTCATCGTGCTTAATGCTTGGGAAATCCACGTCACCTACAGGACACGCAAATACAGAGAAAACTAATAAAAACCAACGAAAAATGAAGAATATGAAATGCTCGTGGTGAAAAGAGTAACAAACTGGAAATCATGGATATGGACATGTAATTGGCTCAGTGGGACATGATATGCTGAAATAATGTGCAACAAATGAGCTCTAAAAATGCGAAAAATATGGAGCCATCACTCTTTCTTGTCATATGTGGAGAATACAGTCGACTGATACGTCTCCAACGTATTTATAATTTTTTATTGTTCCATGCTATTATAGTATCAATCTTGAATGTTTTATATGCAATTGTATGTCATTAGATATCATTTTGTGGGACTAACCTATTAACTTAGTGCCAAGTGCCACTTGCTGTTTTTTTGCCTGTTGTTGGTTTTCCAGGAAATCGGTACTAAATGAAGTCCAAATGCCATGAAACATTTGACAATTTTTTTCTTGACATAAGATGTTGGGGAACGTAGTAATTTCAAAATTTTCCTACGCACACGCAAGATCATGGTGATGCATAGCAACGAGAGGGGAAGAGTGTTGTCCATGTACCCTCGTAGACCGTAAGCGGAAGCGTTATGACAACGCGGTTGATGTAGTCGTACGTCTTCACAATTGATCGATCCTAGTACCGAAAGTACGACACCTCCGCGATCTGCACACGTTCGGCTCGGTGACGTCCCACGAACTCTCGGTCTAGCTGAGTGTCGAGGGAGAATTTCGTTAGCACAACGGCGTGATGACGGTGATGATGATGCTACCGTCGCAGGGCTTCTACTAAGCACTACGATGATATGACCGAGGTGGATTATGGTGGAGGGGGGCACCGCACACGGCTAAGGGATCAATAATCAACTTGTGCGTCTATGGGGTGCCCCCCCGTATATAAAGGAGTGGAGGAGGAGGGAGGGCCGGCCCTCTATGGCGTGCCCTAGGGGAGTCCTCCCACCGGGAGTAGGATTCCCCCTGAGGGAGTCCTGGATTAGGGGGTGTCCGGATAGCCGGACTATACCTTCGGCCGGACTCCTGGACTATGAAGATACAAGATTGAAGACTTCGTCCCGTGTCCGGAAGGGACTTTCCTTGGCGTGGAGGCAAGCTTGGCGATACGGATATGTAGATCTCCTACCACTGTAACCGACTCTGTGTAACCCTAGCCCTCTTCGGTGTCTATATAAACCGGAGGGTTTTAGTCCGTAGGACGAACAACAATCATACCATAGGCTAGCTTCTAGGGTTTAGCCTCTCTGATCTCGTGGTAGATCTACTCTTGTATTACCCATATCATCAATATTAATCAAGCAGGACATAGGGTTTTTACCTCCATCGAGAGGGCCCGAACCTGGGTAAAAACATCGTGTCCCCGGTCTTCTGTTACCATCCGCCTAGACGCACAGTTCGGGACCCCTACCCGAGATCCGCCGGTTTTGACACCGACATTGGTGCTTTCATTGACAGTTCCTCTGTGTCGTCACTTTTAGGCCCGATGGCTCCTCCGATCATCAACGAGATCCAGGGTGAGACTTTTCTCCCCGGACAGATCTTCGTATTTGGTGGCTTTGCTCTGCGGGCCAATTTGCTTGGCCATCTGGAGCAGATCGAAAGCTACGCCCCTGGCTGTCAGGTCAGATTTGGAAGTTTAAACTACACAGCGGACGACCGCGGAGACTTGATCTTTGATGGATCTAAGCCGCAGCCGAGCGCGCCGCACTGTCACGATGGGCATGATCTAGCTCTGCCGCCGAACAGTGCCCTGGAGGCCGCACCTGTGTCCGCTCCGACCCTTGGCTTGGAGCCGACCACACCAATCGAGGATGGGTGGTTAGACACCGCCTTGGGGGCTGCAATCTCTATGGCGATCAAGCCGAACACCAGCCTTGTCCTCCGCGAAGCCCGTGACTCCAAGATGCCGGACTCCTCTCCGGACTCCGAGCCCTCCGCACCCCTACTGACCGAATCCGATTGGGCGCCGATCATGGAGTTCACCGCCGCAGACATCTTTCAGCACTCGCCCTTCGGCGACATTCTGAATTCACTCAGGTCTCTCTCTTTGTCAGGAGAGTCCTGGCTGGACTATGACCGGCAGGATTGGGATGTGGACGACGAAGAAATTCGATGCCCACCCACCACCCACTTCGTAGCCACTGTCGATAATTTAAACGACGTGCTCGACTTCGACTCCGAAGACATCGACGGTATGGACGACGATGTAAGAGATGAACATGAACCAACGCCTATAAGGCACTGGACAGCCACCTCATCTCATGATGTATACATGGTGAACACACCCAAAGAAAGCGACGACGAGGAACACAGGGATGCAACGAGGGATCGTTCACTCGAAAAGCAATCAAAGCGGCGACGTAAGCGCCGCTCCAAGCCCCGCCTCGACAGAGACAACAGCCATACAGACCCAGCCATAGAGCAGGACGAGCCGGCGGACGACGAGCATGCCTTCGAGCAACCGTCCGAACAGGGCAACTTGGATAAACAAACCGAACACCCCGTCCCCGGCGAAAACAACAGTCCGGACGACCTTACGCCGGATAGGCTCATGGAGCAGAAGAACCTCCACAAAAGGCTCGTCGCCACTGCGCGTAGCCTGAAAAAGCAGAAGCGGAAGCTCAAAACTGCGGAAGATGCACTCAGAATCAGATGGAGCAAAGTACGCAACACCGCAGACAAATATGGCGGCAGTCGTCGCACAAAAAGCTATCCAAAGCGAAAGCTACTGCCTGAATTTGACGAGGAGGCCTTAGAGCCCCCGCAGTCAAAAAATAGAAAAGCCACCCGGTCGGACAGACGATCGCATGGCCAGCATGGAGCGGCAAGCGGCGCCGCACACAAGCCGGCACACGATCCACCAAAGGATCTGCATCAAAAATTTGGCCCAGCCAGATCTATCTACGGGCCAAGAAAGCAAGCTCTAGTAAGCAATGCAACACAACAAATATCCGAACATCACGGCACACCCAAATACAGGGGTGCCGCACACCCCCTATGTTTCACCGATGAGGTGCTGGACCATGAATTTCCAGCGGGATTCAAGCCCGTAAACAGAGAGGCGTACGACGGAACAATAGACCCTGGGGTCTGGATCGAGGATTATATCCTCCACATACACATGGCCAGAGGAGATGACCTCCACGCCATAAAATACTTAACCCTCAAGCTTAAAGGGCCAGCCCGGCATTTGCTCAAAAGCCTTCCCGAAAACACCATTGGAAGTTGGGAAGAGCTTGAGGATGCTTTCCGGGCAAATTTTCAAGGGACCTATGTCCGCCCTCCGGATGCAGACGACCTCAGTCACATAACTCAACAGCCCGGAGAGTTAGCCCGGAAATTCTGGAACAAATTTCTTACTAAAAAGAATCAGATAGTCGACTGTCCGGACGCCAAAGCCCTAGCATCTTTTAAGCATAATGTTCGAGACGAATGGCTCGCCAGACACCTCGGCCAAGAAAAGCCAAGAACAATGGCCGCATTAACAAGCCTCATGACCCGCTTTTGCGCAGGAGAGGACAGCTGGTTGGCAAGATGTAGCACCAACGACCCAAGTACATCCGAAGTTAGGGATGGAAACGGAAAACCCCGACGCAGCAAGGACTAGTGCCGGAATAAGGGAAACAACCCAAAGAGCACGACGGTCAACGCCGGATTCAAAAGCTCGCGGCAGAATCAGAGAAAGCCGCCCCTCAAGAATAACAGGGACGAGCTATCCAACTTAAACAAAATCTTGGACAAGATATGTCAAATACACAGTACTCCCGGGAAGCTTGCGAACCATACCCACAGAGATTGTTGGGTTTTCAAGCAATCCGGCAAACTCAACGCCGAACACAAGGGGCTCGACACACCAAGTGAGGACGACGATGAACCCCACAAGCAGAGCACCAGGAAACAAAAGGATTTCCCACAAGAAGTCAAAACAATAAACTTACTTCACGTGACGAACAGAATGGCGCCAACAGAGATACGCGCCATACGGCCTATCCCAAAGGAGTCTCGCCAATGGTTGTTAAAACCAATCACCTTCGACCATCAGGATTACTCTAGAAGTATCCGGAAAGCAGGCTGGAATGCCTTGGTATTAGATCCAATAATCGGTGGACTCCACTTTACAAATGTCCTGATGGACGGCGGCAGTGGTCTAAACCTGTTATACCAGGACACAATCCGCAACATGGGGATAGACCCAACAAAAATTCGCCATAGCAAAACCTCCTTTCAAGGGGTAACGCCAGGCCTGGATGCCCGTTGCATGGGTTCTCTCCGGCTAGAAGTTATGTTCGGCTCCCCCGATAACTTCCGTCACGAACAACTAATTTTCCACATCGCCCCATTCTCAAGTAGCTATCAAGCACTGCTGGGACGCGAAGCTTTCGCCCGCTTTAACGCAATACCACATTATGCATCTTTTACGCTTAAGATGCCCGGTCCACGAGGCATCATCTCATTGAAGGGAAAACACTGAGTGTTCCTCCTGCGCGGAAGACAGTGCGGCTGCTTTGACAGCCCCACAATAAAGCGGCTTCACCAGCCAAAGCACCTAAACAGGTCGTTAAGACCACGGACACGGCTAGACGAGTCCGGCATAAACATACAATTGATAAAGGCTTAATAGCCGTATACCCCTGTACTAGGGGCTCCGCGCATATAAAACAAGAGACAATAAAGCTCAATTTTACCAATTTCGATTTATACTTTGTTTATTTAGTATAACTCATGTTCGGCATGATCTTTCTGTTGGAAATATGCCCTAGAGGCAATAATAAAATGGTTATTATTATATTATTTTGTTCATGATAATTGTCTATTGTTCATGCTATAATTGTGTTATCCGCAAATCGTAATACATGTGTGAATACATAGACCACAACACGTCCCTAGTGAGCCTCTAGTTGACTAGCTCGTTGATCAAAAGATAGTCATGGTTTCCTGACTATGGACATTGGATGTCATTGATAACGGGATCACATCATTAGGAGAATGATGTGATGGACAAGACCCAATCCTAAGCATAGCTCAAAGATCATGTAGTTCGTTTGTTGTAGCTTTTCTGAATGTCAAGTATCATTTCCTTAGACCATGAGATTGTGCAACTCCCGGATACCGTAGGAGTGCCTTGGGTGTGCCAAACGTCACAACGTAACTGGGTGACTATAAAGGTACATTACAGGTATCTCCGAAAGTGTCTGTTGGGTTGGCATGAATCGAGACTGGGATTTGTCACTCCGTATGACGAAGAGGTATCTCTGGGCCCACTCGGTAATGCATCATCATAATGAGCTCAATGTGATCAAGTGGTTGATCATGGGATCATGCATTATGGTTCGAGTAAAGTGACTTGCCGGTAACGAGACTGAACAAGGTATTGGGATACCGACGATCGAGTCTCGGGCAAGTAACGTACCGATTGACAAAGGGAATTGTATACGGATTGATTGAATCCTCGACATCGTGGTTCATCCGATGAGATCATCGAGGAGCATGTGGGAGCCAACATGGGTATCCAGATCCCGCTGTTGGTTATTGACCGGAGAGTTGTCTCGGTCATGTCTGCATGTCTCCCGAACCCATAGGGTCTACACACTTAAGGTTCGGTGACGCTAGGGTTGTTAGGAAGACTTGTATGTGATCACCGAATGTTGTTCGGAGTCCCGGATGAGATCCTGGACGTCACGAGGAGTTCCGAAATGGTCCGGAGGTGAAGATTTGTAGGTAGGAAGTTGTCATACGGTCACCGGAAAGGTTCGGGGGCATATCGGTATTGTACCGGGGCCACCGAAGGGGTTCCGGGGGTCCACCGGTAGGGGCCACCTCTCTCGGAGGGCCTAATGGGCTGTAGAGGAAAGGGAACCAGCCCTACATGGGTTGGCCGCATCCCCCCTTGGGCCCATGCGCCTAGGGTTGGGGGGGAAACCCTAAAGGGGGCGCCCCCTTGCTTGGGGGGGGGGGGCAAGCCCCCTCCCCTTGGCCGCCGCCCCCCCTTTGGATCTCATCTAGAGGGGGCCGACCCCCTTCCTCCTTCCCCTATAAATAAGGGGCAAGGGGAGGGCTGCACAGAACATCCAAGGCGCAGCCCCTCCCCTCCCCAACACCTCTCCTCCTCCGTAAGAGCTTGGTGAAGCCCTGCCGGAGTACTGCAGCTTCACCACCACCACGCCGTCGTGCTGCTATTGGAGCCCTCTTCCTCAACCTCTCCCTCCTCCTTGCTGGATCAAGGCGCGGGAGATGTCCTCGCTCCGTACGTGTGTTGAACGCGGAGGTGCCGTCCGTTCGGCGCTAGGATCTTCGGTGATTTGGATCACGATGAGTATGACTCCATCAACCCCGTTCTCTTGAACGCTTCCGCTCGCGATCTACAAGGGTATGTAGATGCAATCCTCTCTTCCTCGTTGCTAGATGACTCCATAGATTGATCTTGGTGATGGGTAGAAAATTTTAAAATTCTGCTACGTTCCCCAACAGTGGCATCATGAGCTAGGTCTATGCGTAGTTACTATGCACGGGTAGAACACAAAGCAGTTGTGGGCGTCGATATTGTCAATTATCTTGCCGTTACTAGTCTTATCTTGATTCGGTGGCATTGTGGGATGAAGCGGCCCGGACAAACCTTACACGTACGCTTACGTGAGACCGGTTCCACCGACTAACATGCACTAGTTGCATAAGGTGGCTGGCGGGTGTCTGTCTCTCCCACTTTAGTCGGATCGGATTCGATGAACAGGGTCCTTATGAAGGGTAAATAGAAATTGGCAATTCACGTTGTGGTTTTGGCGTAGGTAAGAAACGTTCTTGCTAGAAACCTATAGCTGCCACGTAAAAACTTGCAACAACAATTAGAGGACGTCTAACTTGTTTTTGCAGCAAGTGTTTTGTGATGTGATATGGACAAAGGATGTGATGAATGATATACGTGATGTATGAGATGATCATGTTCTTGTAATAGGAATCACGACTTGCATGTCGATGAGTATGACAACCGGCAGGAGCCATAGGAGTTGTCTTTATTTATTTATGACCTGCGTGTCAACATAAACGTCATGTAATTACTTTACTTTATTGCTAAAGCGTTAGCCATAGTAGTAGAAGTAATAGATGACGAGACAACTTCAAGAAGACACGATGATGGAGATCATGATGATGGAGATCATGGTGTCATGCCGGTGACAACGATGATCATGGATCCCCGAAGATGGAGATCAAAAGGAGCAAATGATATTGGCCATATCATGTCACTATTTGATTGCATGTGATGTTTATCATGTTTTGCATCTTATTTGCTTAGAATGATGGTAGCTTAAATAAGATGATCCCTCGAAATAATTTCAAGAAAGTGTTCCCCTAACTGTGCACCGTTGCGAAGGTTCGTTGTTTCGAAGCACCACGTGATGATCGGGTGTGATAGATTCTAACATTCGAATACAACGGGTGTAAGCCAGATTTACACATGTAATACACTTAGGTTGACTTGACGAGCCTAGCATGTACAGACATGGCCTCGGAACACAGAAGACCGAAAGGTCGAGCATGAGTTGTATAGAAGATACGATCAACATGAAGATGTTCACCGATGTTGACTAGTCCGTCTCACGTGATGATCGGACACGACCTAGTTAACTCGGATCATGTTATACTTAGATGACTGGAGGGATGTCTATCTAAGTGGGAGTTCATTGAATAATTTGATTATATGAACTTAATTATCATGAACTTAGTCTAAAATCTTTACAATATGTCTTGTAGATCAAATGGCCCACGTTGTCCTCAACTTCAACGCATTCCTAGAGAAAACCAAGCTGAAAGACGATGGCAGCAACTATACGGACTGGGTCCGGAACCTGAGGATCATCCTCGTAGCTGCCAAGAAAGATTATGTCCTAGAAGCACCGCTAGGTGACGCACCTGTCCCAGAGAACCAAGACGTTATGAACGTTTGGCAGTCACGTGCTAATGATTACTCCCTCGTTCAGTGCGGCATGCTTTACAGCTTAGAACCGGGGCTCCAAAAGCGTTTTGAGAGACACGGAGCATATGAGATGTTCGAAGAGCTGAAAATGGTTTTCCAAGCTCATGCCCGGGTCGAGAGATATGAAGTCTCCGACAAGTTCTTCAGCTGTAAGATGGAGGAAAATAGTTCTGTCAGTGAGCACATACTCAAAATGTCTGGGTTGCATAACCGCTTGACTCAGCTGGGAGTTAATCTTCCGGATGACGCGGTCATTGACATAATCCTTCATTCGCTTCCACCGAGCTACAAGAGCTTTGTGATGAACTTCAATATGCAGCGGATGGAAAAGACCATTCCTGAGGTGTATTCAATGCTGAAATCAGCAGAGGTGGAAATCAAAAAGGAACATCAAGTGTTGATGGTGAATAAAACCACTAAGTTCAAGAAAGGCAAGGGTAAGAAGAACTTCAAGAAGGACGGCAAGGGAGTTGCCGCGCCCGGTAAGCAAGCTGCCGGGAAGAAGCCAAAGAATGGACCCAAGCCTGAGACTGAGTGTTTTTATTGCAAGGGAAGTGGTCACTGGAAGCGGAACTGCCCCAAATACTTAGCGGATAAGAAGACCGGCAACACTAAAGGTATATGTGATATACATGTAATTGATGTGTACCTTACCAGTACTCGTAGTAGCTCCTGGGTATTTGATACCGGTGCGGTTGCTCACATTTGTAACTCAAAGCAGGAGCTGCAGAATAAGCGGAGACTGGCGAAGGACAAGGTGACGATGCGCGTCGGGAATGGTTCCAAGGTCGATGTGATCGCCGTCGGCATGCTGCCTCTACATTTACCTACGAGATTAGTTTTAAACCTCAATAATTGTTATTTAGTGCCAGCTTTGAGCATGAACATTGTATCAGGATCTCGTTTAATTCGAGATGGCTACTCATTTAAATCCGAGAATAATGGTTGTTCTATTTATATGAGAGATATGTTTTATGGTCATGCTCCGATGGTGAATGGTTTATTCTTAATGAATCTCGAGCGTAATGCTACACACATTCATAGTGTGAATACCAAAAGATGTAAGGTTGATAATGATAGTCCCACATACTTGTGGCACTGCCGCCTTGGTCACATAGGTGTCAAACGCATGAAGAAGCTCCATGCAGATGGACTTTTAGAGTCTCTTGATTACGAATCATTTGACACGTGCGAACCATGCCTCATGGGTAAAATGACCAAGACTCCGTTCTCAGGAACAATGGAGCGAGCAACCAACTTATTGGAAATCATACATACTGATTTGTGTGGTCCAATGAGTGTTGAGGCTCGCGGTGGCTATCATTATGTTCTCACCCTCACTGATGACTTGCGTAGATATGGGTATGTCTACTTAATGAAACACAAGTCTGAGACCTTTGAAAAATTCAAGGAATTTCCTAGTGAGGTTGAGAATCAACGTGACAGAAAAATCAAGTTCTTGCGATCAGATCGTGGGGGAGAATACTTGAGTCACGAATTTGGCACACACTTAAGGAAATGTGAAATAGTGTCACAACTCACGCCGCTTGGAACACCTCAGCGTAATGGTGTGTCCGAACATCGTAATCGCACTCTATTGGATATGGTGCGATCTATGATGTCTCTTACCGATCTACCGCTGTCATTTTGGGGCTATGCTTTAGAGTCTGCCGCATTCACTTTAAATAGGGCTCCGTCGAAATCCGTTGAGACGACACTGTATGAATTATGGGTTGGGAAGAAACCTAAGCTGTCGTTTCTAAAAGTTTGGGGATGCGATGCTTATGTCAAGAAACTTCAACCTGAAAAGCTCGAACCCAAATCGGAAAAATGCGTCTTCATAGGATACCCTAAAGAAACTATTGGGTATACCTTCTACCTCAGATACGAAGGCAAGATCTTTGTTGCCAAGAATGGATCCTTTCTAGAGAAAGAGTTTCTCTTGAAAGAAATGAGTGGGAGGAAAGTAGAACTTGATGAAGTATTACCTCTTGAACCGGTAAGTGGCGCAGCTCAAGAAAATGTTCCTGAGGTGCCTGCACCGACTAGAGAGGAAGTTAATGATGATGATCATGAAACTTCAGATCAAGTTCCTACTGAACTTCGTAGGTCCACGAGGAAACATTCCGCACCAGAGTGGTATGACAACCCTGTCTTGGAAATCATGTTGTTAGACAACGGTGAACCTTCGAACTATGAAGAAGCGATGGCGGGCCCGGATTCCAACAAATGGCTGGAAGCCATGAAATCCGAGATAGGATCCATGTATGAAAACGAAGTATGGACTTTGACTGACTTGCCCGTAGAGCGGCGAGCCATAGAAAATAAATGGATCTTTAAGAAGAAGACAGACGCGGATGGAAATGTGACCATCTATAAAGCTCGGCTTGTCGCTAAGGGTTATCGACAAGTTCAAGGGGTTGACTACGATGAGACTTTCTCACCGGTAACGAAGCTGAAGTCTGTCCGAATCATGTTAGCAATTGCCGCATTCTATGATTATGAGATATGGCAAATGGACGTCAAAACGGCATTCCTTAATGGTTTCCGTAAGGAAGAATTGTATATGATGCAGCCGGAAGGTTTTGTCGATCCTAAGAATGCTGACAAGGTGTGCAAGCTCCAACGCTTGATTTATGGGCTGGTGCAAGCATCTCGGAGTTGGAACATTCGCTTTGATGAGATGATCAAAGCGTTTGGGTTTATGCAGACTTATGGAGAAGTCTGCGTTTACAAGAAAGTGAGTGGGAGCTCTATAGCATTTCTCATATTGTATGTGGATGACATACTGTTGATGGGAAATGATATAGAATTCTTGGAAAGCATAAAGGCCTACTTGAACAAGTGTTTTTCAATGAAGGACCTCGGAGAAGCTGCTTATATATTAGGCATCAAGATCTATAGAGATAGATCGAGACGCCTCATTGGTCTTTCACAGAGTACGTACCTTGACAAGATATTGAAGAAGTTCAAAATGGATCAGTCAAAGTAGGGGTTCTTGCCTGTATTGCAAGGTACGAGATTGAGCATGGCTCAATGCCCTACCATGGCAGAAGATAGAGAAAAGATGAGTGTCGTCCCCTATGCCTCGGCCATAGGGTCTATCATGTATGCTATGCTGTGTACCAGACCTGATGTAAACCTTGCCGTAAGTTTGGTAGGAAGGTACCAAAGTAATCCCGGCATGGAACACTGGACATCGGTCAAGAATATCCTAAAGTACCTCAAAAGGACTAAGGAAATGTTTCTCGTTTATGGAGGTGACGAAGAGCTCGTCGTAAAGGGTTACGTCGATGCTAGCTTCGACACAGATCTGGATGACTCTGTCACAAACCGGATACGTGTATATTTTGAATGGTGGGGCAGTAAGCTGGTGCAGTTGCAAGCAAAGCGTTGTGGCGGGATCTACATGTGAAGCGGAGTACATGGCAGCCTCGGAGGCAGCACAAGAAGCAGTCTGGGTAAAGGAGTTCATTACCGACCTAGGAGTCATACCCAATGCGTCGGGCCCGATGATTCTCTTCTGTGACAACACTGGAGCTATTGCCCTTGCCAAGGAGCCCAGGTTTCACAGGAAGACCAGGCTTATCAAGCGTCGCTTCAACTCCATTCCTGAAAGTGTTCAAAATGGAGACATAGAGATTTGTAAAGTACAAAAGGACCTGAATGTGGCAGATCCGTTGACTAAACCTCTCCCTAGAGCAAAACATGATCAACACCAGAACTGCATGGGTGTTCGATTCATCACAATGTAACTAGAATATTGACTCTAGTGCAAGTGGGAGACTGTTGGAAATATGCCCTAGAGGCAATAATAAAATGGTTATTATTATATTTCTTTGTTCATGATAATTGTCTATTGTTCATGCTATAATTGTGTTATCCGGAAATCGTAATACATGTGTGAATACATAGACCACAACACGTCCCTAGTGAGCCTCTAGTTGACTAGCTCGTTGATCAATAGATAGTCATGGTTTCCTGACTATGGACATTGGATGTCATTGATAACGGTATCATATCATTAGGAGAATGATGTGATGGACAAGACCCAATCCTAAGCATAACTCAAAGATCGTGTAGTTCATTTTCTGTAGCTTTTCTGAATGTCAAGTATCATTTCCTTAGACCATGAGATTGTGCAACTCCCAGATACCGTAGGAGTGCCTTGGGTGTGCCAAACATCACAATGTAACTGGGTGACTATAAAGGTACATTACAGGTATCTCCGAAAGTGTCTGTTGGGTTGGCACGAATCGAGACTGGGATTTGTCACTCCGTATGATGGAGAGGTATCTCTGGGCCCACTCGGTAATGCATCATCATAATGAGCTCAATGTGATCAAGTGGTTGATCACGGGATCATGCATTACGGTTCGAGTAAAGTGACTTGCCGGTAACGAGACTGAACAAGGTATTGGGATACCGACGATCGAGTCTCGGGCAAGTAACGTACCGATTGACAAAGGGAATTGTATACGGATTGATTGAATCCTCGACATCGTGGTTCATCCGATGAGATCATCGAGGAGCATGTGGGAGCCAACATGGGTATCCAGATCCCGCTGTTGGTTATTGACCGGAGAGTTGTCTCGGTCATGTCTGCATGTCTCCCGAACCCGTAGGGTCTACACACTTAAGGTTCGGTGACGCTAGGGTTGTTAGGAAGACTTGTATGTGATTACCGAATGTTGTTCGGAGTCCCGGATGAGATCCCGGATGTCACAAGGAGTTCCGGAATGGTCCGGAGGTGAAGATTTATAGGTAGGAAGTTGTCATACGGTCACCGGAAAGGTTCGGGGGCATATCGGTATTATACCGGGGCCACCAGAGGGGTTCCGGGGGTCCACCGGGAGGGGCCACCTCTCTCGGAGGGCCTAATGGGCTGTAGAGGAAAGGGAACCAGCCCTACATGGGCTGGCCGCATCCCCCCTTGGGCCCATGCGCCTAGGGTTGGGGGGGAAACCCTAAAGGGGGCGCGCCCCTTGCTTGGGGGGGGGGGCAAGCCCCCTCCCCTTGGCCGCCGCCACCCCCTCTAGATCTCATCTAGAGGGGGCCGACCCCCTTCCTCCTTCCCCTATAAATAGAGGGGCAAGGGGAGGGCTGCATAGAACATCCAAGGCGCAGCCCCTCCCCTCCCCAACACCTCCTCCTCCGTAAGAGCTTGGCGAAGCCCTGCCGGAGTACTGCAGCTTCACCACCACCATGCCGTCGTGCTGCTGTTGGAGCCCTCTTCCTCAACCTCTCCCTCCTCCTTGCTGGATCAAGGCACGGGAGACGTCCTCGCTCCGTACGTGTGTTGAACGCGGAGGTGCCGTCCGTTCGGCGCTAGGATCTTTGGTGATTTGGATCACGACGAGTACGACTCCATCAACCCCGTTCTCTTGAACGCTTCCGCTCGCGATCTACAAGGGTATGTAGATGCACTCCTCTCTCCCTCGTTGCTAGATGACTCCATAGATTGATCTTGGTGATGCGTAGAAAATTTTAAAATTCTGCTACGTTCCCCAACACTTTCTTCAACTAAGTTCCTCTCTTTTACAGATAAACACCGTGCTACGCCTGTCTAGGATACGGCACAACGGAGACACAGGCGCAGACGTGCAGCAGGGACCCGTTCCAAGGATTCTTTTCAGATTAAGTCCACTTTTTCACTGTCTCTTGTTGATACACATCCCCTGGTTTCTTGGTATAACCAAGGAGGAGGCTGGCGTTTTGGCATGTGGCCACGTCAGAGTTTTGCGCGTACCTGGACACTAGGGGCTTATTACTAAGGGCATTATCCCGCCCGCCCTCATAAAGACCGAATACCTTAGGGAGTGTTCGACGTCACAAGTTTGGCCTTATATGCATCAGCTCCGAATCATGTCTTTGGTCAAATGTTGGGTTTGCCCGGCTCCTGTGTTTTGCTACCTTACGTTCCGCTCTATTGGCTAAGGCGGCACCAGGAGAACTACTGCGATTGTGCCCCGGTTCGGCCAGGCGAGCACCTCAGTAGAGAAAGCCGAAAACTGACTGTCATGATATAGCGTGAGACTGGTCAACCACTCGATGACTTACCGGAATCTTTAGGTTTCCTCCGCATTAACGAAGGGCCGCTTCCCGGCTAGGCACATACGCGCCCTGAGTTTGGGCGAGCGCATGCGCCACCAGGGGCTATATAAGTAGCCTCACTGTCAAACTCCTATGGCTAAGTGAAAGTGATAAAGCATCATAGTCCGATTGCCTAGTTCGCTGCGCTATCACCTCCTTTGTAGGACCAAGACGTTGGATCAAGTGTGAAAATGCGCCTTCTGCGAACACCCCCGCATTATGTGCGTGGGGGCTGAAGCCGACGACTGCCATCTTTCAGATTATATATACATATATGTTAAACGGCCGCACAGGAGGTATTATAATACTTGCAGGCACAAGTATAAAAAGCTTCTACAATTTATCAAAATATTGTTTTACAATAATATATGCTATTCAAATATAGTATCCTTCGAGCACCGCGTCTCTGTTAAACGAGCGCCTTGCAGAACTTCCTGAAAATAGTGCTCGGCAGGTACTCGGCTTTCATCCGAGTCTGGGGATGCAACAACGGTGGCCTCCATTTCCGCCCAGTATGTCTTGACACGGGCAAGAGCCATCCGCGCACCCTCTATGCACGGTGACCTCTTCATCGCATTAATATGCGGCGCCGCACCAAGGAACTGCTGCACCAAGTTGAAATAACTTTTCGGCTCTGGCCTCTCTGGCCACAGATGACTCATGACATACTTTATGGCGAGTCCGGACAACCTATTTAGCTCGGCCCATTTGGCCAAACGATCGGCTAATGACAGTGGTCGCTCCGGATTGTGGAACTGCGACCAAAAGAGCTTTTCCACTTCGTGATCTTCTTGAACTCGGAAGTGTTCGACCGCATCTGCGACACTCGCTGCCAAATCCAGATAGGTGTCCGCCGTACTCCACATCCGGTCTAACGGAGCATGTTTAGGATCACAGAACTTCCTCCGCAGCATAAAGGGCTTTCCAGCTGCGATCTCTCCGGCCTGACGCAGCTCCTCCTTCATAGCTCTCATCACAGAGCGAGCATCCTTGGCATCGGCAACGGCCTTCTCCAGGTCCGTATGTTCCGCCCGATCTTCTTTTTCAAGAAGCTTGCAACGGTCAGCAACGCTCTTCAGCTTCACAGCCATCTCGGCCATTTCCTTCTTCCTTCGGTAGTGAGCAGCATGTTCGGCTTTCAGCTCTTCAATTGCCTTTCTGGCAGCCGCATCACTTTTCCTGGCTTGCTCCTTGGCTCGGGCAAGTTCCGCCCAAAGATTCTCCATGGCAGCAGCACCATCTGCATCAAGCGCACACATTGTAAGATACTTGCATAAAGCTCCTCTTACCAGGTGCCACCGGAGTAATTACATACCTTGTGCCTCGTCAAGCCGCTTGTTGACAAGCGCGATGTCGGCATCTGCCACGTCAAGTTGCCGCTTTAGATCGGCAAATTCATCAGTCCGGCTGGCCACCCGACACTTCACCACCTACGTATGAAGGTGGCATATTAGACCTGGGATTATGATCCTCTGCGCGCCGTCACTTTTGACAACACACAGAGTCTCAGGGGCTACTATCTACACAGGGCGCATCTTATTTATGCGCAATTGTCCAAAAAGGGTACATTATTTTGCGTACCTCAAAACCTGTCAGTAAACTCCTGACGGCCTCGTGCAATCCACTCTCCGCGGATGAAATCCTCTCAATCACCGTACCCATCAAGGCACGATGCTCCTCTGAGATAAATGCTCGCCCTAGCAGATCCTGCAGCCCCTCCGACCGCGCACCAGACGGTGCCAGACTCGTCCGATGGCCCTTTTCGAAGGCCGGATGCGGAGGGCTTTGGGGGGCCATATGACTACCTTCCGGCCCTGCCGGATTCGGAGAAACCCTCCGCGACGATACCTCAGGGTCGCCCGCCTCGCAAGGCGGTACGACAGGGGAGGCGTTCTGCTCTCCATCATCTCCGGAAGAAGATCCCCCGAAGACGAGCTCTGCTGAGAAGGGCTAAGGTCCGAGCTACAAGGTAAATTTTCAATTACTCTTCTCAGATATAACGCAAGGATTTCTCTCATTTCTTAAAAAGAAAAACTCCTCTCTACTTACGGCTCGGTGGAGGGCTGATCCCCATGAGGGCATAATTCGGCCGAAGTATCCCCGGGTGCAGGATCCTCTGACGAAGATTTCTTCCCCCGCTTTGAGGCCATGGTCTCCGGGTCGTCAGAGGCGGTCCTCTTCTTCCCCTGAGGAGAGGAATTTTCGATTCCTCCCTTCTGTACAACCTTCTTCGAGGAGGCTGTAGCTTCCTTGTCCCCTCCCTCGCTTTCCTCCGAAGGCACAACCTCCAACATCCTGACTAGCACGGGATCCGGCGTGGCCTCGGGGAGGGGGGCCGGACACCTGATTAGCTTTGCTTTCGCTATCCACTCCTGTTTGAAGGACAACTCTTTTAGGGGAAATTTTATGATAAATATACGGATAGCGAGTCCGGGCACAAGGCTACTTACTTGAGTATCCTGGCGATTGCAGCTCAGGCCTGCGTCCTCGGTCAAGTCCGGACACATTGCTTGTGATCTGAAGAACAATTTGTACATCTCCACGGGCGTTGCGCCATGAAATACTGGAGAGCTCGTGGTCCCTCCGGATTGAACTCCCACAGGCGAAGGGGGCGACGTTTGCTGGGCAAGGCTCGGCGGATCAACATGACATGTCTCACCACAACCAGGCTAATGTCTCTTTCTAAGAGATCTCCAATGCGGCCCTGCAACAAGGGCACGTCCTTGGATGGCCCCCACTCCAGTCCTTTATTGACCCATGACACTAGCTGTGGTGGGGGACCCGAGCGAAAGGCAGGTGGCGCCACCCACTTGGTGCCCCTGGGAACGGTGATGTAAAACCACTCTCATTGCCATAAGCTGGACTCCTCTTGAAAAGAGCCCTCGGGCCATGGAGCACCAGCATTCTTGCTTATAAAAAGACCTCCGCACTCCGCGTGCCGTCCCTCGATCATATTCGACTCTACTTTGAAGGTCTTGAGCCATAGTCCGAAGTGAGGAGTAATACGGAGGAAGGCTTCACACACGACGATGAATGAGGAAATATGGAGGATGGACTCCGGAGCTAAGTCGTGAAATTCCAGCCCATAATAAAACATGAGCCGCCTCACGAAGGGATCCGTCGGGAAGCCTAGCCCCCGAAGGAAGTGAGACATGAACACCACACTCTCACCAGGCTTGGGAGTGGGAATGACCTGCCCTTGAGCAGGCAGCCTATGCCAGATTTCGCCGGTCAAGAACCTGGCCTCTCTCAACTTCATCACGTCCTCCTCTGTGACGGAGGAGGGCATCCATCGGCCTCGAAGGTCGGAACCGGACATTGTCGAAGGTCCGAAGCGCATGAAATCTGGAGCCTTGGGTGTTGGAACTCGAGGCGAAGGGCGAACTCGTTTGAGATTGAAAGAAAGGAGTAAGGCCTTGGTCTCTTTATAAGAGGTTGAATACCAAGGGCCCTCCCCGTTACCGTTTGGGACTCGCCTTTGATCGAGAAAACATACCAATGGGTACGGTTGGGTTACCCACGCCCGTATTGATGAGAATCCCAGAATAAGGGGACACGATCTCTGCTTTGACAAGACGTGCCAAGGAAACCGCCTCGCTAAACACGCCGAGGTGGGACAGTAAAACGATTCGAATAAATACTTGGCCGTGGTGTGATGTCACGCTACGGAATACGTCAGCAGATTAGATTTGTGTAAATATTATTCTCTCTATGGCAATATGTGGAAACTTATTTTGCAGAGCCGGACACTACCTTTGTGTTCAAAATCTTCTATGAAGTACTTGGAGGAGGAACGACAATCTGCGCGCCGGACTCGTCGTCATTGAAGCCTGGTTCAGGGGCTACTGAGGGAGTCCTGGATTAGGGGGTGTCTGGATAGCCGGACTATACCTTCGCCGGACTCCTGGACTATGAAGATACAAGATTGAAGACTTCGTCCCGTGTCCGGAAGGGACTTTCCTTGGCGTGGAAGGCAAGCTTGGCGATACGGATATGTAGATCTCCTACCATTGTAACCGACTCTGTGTAACCCTAGCCCTCTCTGGTGTCTATATAAACCGGAGGGTTTTAGTCCGTAGGACGAACAACAATCATACCATAGGCTAGCTTCTAGGGTTTAGCCTCTCTGATCTCGTGGTAGATCTACTCTTGTATTACCCATATCATCAATATTAATGAAGAAGGACGTAGGGTTTTACCTCCATCGAGAGGGCCCGAACCTGGGTAAAAACATCGTGTCCCCGGTCTCCTGTTACCATCCGCCTAGACGCACAGTTTGGGACCCCTTACCCGAGATCCGCCGGTTTTGACACCGACACCCCCTTCCATGTAGTAGGAGTAGGAGAGAAGGAAGGGGAGGAGAGGGGAAAGGAAAGGGGGGGGGGGCACCCAATTCAGATTGGGCTAGGGGGGCGCACCTCCCACCTTTTCCCTTCCTCTCCTCTATTCCACTAAGGCCCAATAAGGCCCATATATTCCCCGGGGGGTTCCGGTAACCTCCCGGTACTCCGAAAAATGCCCGAACTCATCCGGAACCATTCCGATGTCCAAGCATAGGCTTCCAATATATTGATCTTTATGTCTCGACCATTTCGAGACTCCTCGTCATGTCCGTGATCAAATCCGGGACTCCGAACTACCTTCGGTACATCAAAACACATAAACTCATAACACCGACCATCACCGAACGTTAAGCGTGCGGACCCTACGGGTTCGAGAACTATGTAGACATGACCGAGACACATCTCCGGTCAATAACCAATAGTGGAACCTAGATGTTCATATTGGCTCCCACATATTCTATGAAGAGCTTTATCGGTCAAACCGTATAATGATATATGTTGTTCCCTTTTCATCGGCATGTTACTTGCCCGAGATTCGATCGTCGGTATCTCAATACCTAGTTCAATCTCATTACTGGCAAGTCTCTTTACTCGTTCTGTAATGCATCACCCCGCAACTATCTCATTAGTCACATTGCTTCAAGGCTTATATTGATGTGCATTGCCGAGAGGGCCTAGAGATACCTCTCCGACAATCGGAGTGACAAATCCTAATCTCGATCTATGCCAACTCAACGAACACCATTGGAGACACCTGTAGAGCACCTTTATAATCACCCAGTTACGTTGTGATGTTTGATAGCACACAAAGTGTTCCTCCGGTATTCGGAGTTGCATGATCTCATAGTCATAGGAACATGTATAAGTTATGGAGAAAGCAATAGCAACAAACTAAACGATCATCGTGCTAAGCTAACGGATGGGTCAAGTCAATCGCATCATTCTCTAATGATGTGATCCTGTTAATCAAATGACAACTCATGTCTATGGTTAGGAAACATAACCATCATTGATTCAACGAGCTAGTCAAGTAGAGGCAAACTAGTGACACTCTGTTTGTCTATGCATTCACACATGTACTAAGTTTCCGGTTAATACAATTCTAGCATGAATAATAAACATTTATCATGATATAAGGAAATATAAATAACAACTTTATTATTGCCTCTAGGGCATATTTCCTTCAGTCTCCCACTTGCACTAGAGTCAATAATCTAGATTACATTGCAATAATTCTAACACCCATGCAGTCTTGGTGCTGATCTTGTTTTGCTCGTGAGAGAGGCTTAGTCAACGGGTCTACAACATTCAGATCCGTATGTATCTTGCAAATCTATATGTCTCCCTCCTTGACTTGATCGCGGATGGAATTGAAGCGTCTCTTGATGTGCTTGGTTCTCTTGTGAAATCTGGATTCTTTTGCCAAGGCAATTGCACCAGTATTGTCACAAATGATTTTCATTGGAACCGATGCACTAGGTATGACACCTAGATCGGATATGAACTCCTTCATCCAGACTCCTTCATTTGCTGCTTCCGAAGCAGCTATGTACTCCGCTTCACATGTAGATCCCGCCACGACGCTCTGCTTGGAACTGCACCAACTGACAGCTCCACCATTTAATAAAAACACGTATCCAGTTTGTGACTTAGAGTCATCTAGATCAGTGTCAAAGCTTGCATCGACGTAACCATTTACGACGAGCTCTTTGTCACCTCCATATATGAGAAACATATCCTTAGTCCTTTTCAGGTATTTCAGGATGTTCTTGACCGCTGTCCAGTGATCCACTCCTGGATTACTTTGGTACCTCCCTGCTAAACTAATAGCAAGGCACACATCAGGTCTGGTACACAGCATTTCATACATGATAGAGCCTATGGCTGAAGCATAGGGAACACTTTTCATTTTCTCTCTATCTTCTGCAGCGGTCGGGCGTTGAGTCTGACTCAATTTCACACCTTGTAACACAGGCAAGAACCCTTTCTTTGCCTAATCCATTTTGAACTTCTTCAAAACTTTATCAAGGTATGTGCTTTGTGAAACTCCAATTAAGCGTCTTGATCTATCTCTATAGATCTTGATGCCCAATATATAAGCAGCTTCACCGAGGTCTTTCATTGAAAAATTCTTATTCAAGTATCCTTTTATGTTGTTCAGAAATTCAGTATAATTTCCGATCAATAATATGTCATCTACATATAATATCAGAAATGCTACAGAGCTCCCACTCACTTTCTTGTAAATACAGACTTCTCCAAAAGTCTGTATAAAAACATATGCTTTGATCAGATTATCAAAGCGTATATTCCAACTCTGAGAGGCTTGCACCAGTCCATAAATGGATCGCTGGAGCTTGCACACTTTGTTAGCACCTTTTGGATCGACAAAACCTTCAGGTTGCATCATATACAACTCTTCTTTAAGATATCCATTAAGGAATGCAGTTTTGACATCCATTTGCCAAATTTCATAATCATAAAATGCGGCAATTGCTAACATGATTCGGACGGACTTAAGCATCGCTACGGGTGAGAAGGTCTCATCGTAGTCAACTCCTTGAACTTGTCGAAAACCTTTTGCAACAAGTCGAGCTTTGTAGACAGTAACATTACCCTTCAGCGTCAGTCTTCTTCTTCTTGAAGATCCATTTATTCTCTATGGCCTGCCGATCATCGGGCAAGTCAACCAAAGTCCATACTTTGTTCTCATACATGGATCCCATCTCAGATTTCATGGCCTCAAGCCATTTTGCGGAATCTAGGCTCATCATCGCTTCCTCATAGTTCGTAGGTTCATCATGGTCAGGTAACATGACCTCCAGAATAGGATTACCGTACCACTCTGGTGCGGATCTTACTCTGGTTGACCTACGAGGTTCGGTAGTAACTTGATCAGAAGTTTCATGATCATCATCATTAGCTTCCTCACTTACTGGTGTAGGAATCACTGGAAGTGATTTTAGTGATGAACTACTTTCCAATAAGGGAGTAGGTACAATTACCTCATCAAGTTATACTTTCCTCCCACTCACTTATTTCGAGAGAAACTCCTTCTCTAGAAAGGATCCATTCTTAGCAACGAATATCTTGCCTTCGGATCTGTGATAGAAGGTGTACCCAACAGTCTCCTTTGGGTATCCTATGAAGACACATTTTTCAAATTTGGGTTCGAGCTTATCAGGTTGAAGCTTCTTCACATAAGCATCACAACCCCAAACTTTAAGAAATGACAACTTGGGTTTCTTGCCAAACCACAGTTCATAAGGTGTCGTCTCAACGGATTTAGATGATGCCCTATTTAATGTGAATGCATCCGTCTCTAAAGCATAACCCCAAAACGATAGCGGTAAATCAGTGAGAGACATCATAGAGCGCACCATATCTAATAAAGTGCGGTTACGATGTTCGGACACACCATTACGTTGTGGTGTTCCACGTGGCGTGAGTTGCGAAACTATTCCGCATTGTTTCAAATGAAGTCCAAACTCATAAGTCAAATATTCACCTCCACGATCAGATCGCAGAAACTTGTTTTTCTTGTTACGATGATTTTCCACTTCACTCTGAAATTCTTTGAACTTTTCAAACGTTTCATACTTATGTTTCATTAAGTAGATATACCCATATCTGCTCAAATCATCTGTGAAGGTGAGAAACGATATCCGTCGCGAGCCTCAATGTTCATTGGACCACATACATCAGTATGTATGATTTCCAATAACTCTGTTGCTCGCTCAATTGTTCCGGAGAACGGAGTTTTAGTCATCTTGCCCATGAGGCATGATGTCTACTACACAACCTTCTTCTTGTAGATGTTGTTGGGCCTCCAAGTGCAGAGGTTTGTAGGACATTAGCAAATTTCCCTCAAGTGGATGACCTAAGGTTTATCAATCCGTGGGAGGCGTAGGATGAAGATGGTCTCTCTCAAACAACCCTGCAACCAAATAACAAAGAGTCTCTTGTGTCCCCAACACACCCAATACAATGGTAAATTGTATAGGTGCACTAGTTTGGCGAAGAGAGGGTGATACAAGTGCAATATGGATGATAGATATATGTTTTTGTAATCCAAAAATATAAAAACAGCAAGGTAGCAAGTGGTAAAAGTGAGCGTAAACAGTATTGCAATGCTAGGAAACAAGGCCTAGGGTTCATACTTTCACTAGTGCAAGTTCTGTCAACAATAATAACATAATTGGATCATATAACTATCCCTCAACATGCAATAAAGAGTCACTCCAAAGTCACTAATAGTGGAGAACAAACGAAGAGATTATTGTAGGGTACGAAACCACCTGAAAGTTATCCGTTCTGATAGATCTATTCAAGAGTCCGTAGTAAAATAACATGAAGCTATTCTTTTCATTCAATCTATCCTAGAGTTCGTACTAGAATAACACCTTAAGACACAAATCAACCAAAACCCTAATGTCACCTAGATACTCCAATGTCACCTAGATACTCAATGTCAAAAGAGGCCATAAAAAAAGAGAAGGCCCAAATAAAAAAATAAAAAAGAGAGAAAAAGAGATAAGGGGCAATGCTACTATACTTTTACCACACTTGTGCTTCAAAGTAGCACCATGATCTTCATGATAGAGAGTCTCCTATGTTGTCACTTTCATATACTACTGGGAATCTTTCATTATAGAACTTGGCTTGTATATTCCGATGATGGGCTTCCTCAAAATGCCATAGGTCTTCGTGAGAAAGCAAGTTGGATGCACACCCACTTAGTTTCTTTTGAGCTTTCATAAATTTATAGCTCTAGTGCATCTGTTGCATGGAAATCCCTACTCACTCACACTGATATCTATTGATGGGCATCTACATAGCCCGTTGATACGCCTAGTTGATGTGAGACTATCTTCTCCTTTTTGTCTTCTCCACAACCACCATTCTATTCCACCTATAGTGCTATGTCCATGGCTCACGCTCATGTATTGCGTGAAGATTGAAAAAGTTTGAGAACATCAAAAGTATGAAACAATTGCTTGGCTTGTCATCGGGGTTGTGCATGATTTAAATATTTTGTGTGGTGAAGATGGAGCATAGCCAGACTATATGATTTTGTAGGGATAACTTTCTTTGGCCATGTTATTTTGAGAAGACATAATTGCTTAGTTAGTATGCTTGAAGTATTATTATTTCTATGTCAATATGAACTTTTGTCTTGAATCTTATGGATCTGAATATTCATGCCACAAGTAGGAAGAATTACATTGAAATTATGCCAAGTAGCACTACGCATCAAAAATTCTTTTTTACCATTTACCTACTCGAGGACGAGTAAGAATTAAGCTTGGGGATGCTGATACGTCTCCAACGTATCTATAATTTTTGATTGCTCCATGCTATATTATCTACTGTTTTGGGCAATATTGGGCTTTATTATCCACTTTTATATTACTTTTGGGACTAACCTATTAACCGGAGGCCCAGCCTAGATTTGCTGTTTTATGCCTATTTCAGTATTTCGAAGAAAAGGAATATCAAACGGAGTCGAAACGAAACGAAATCAACTAGAGAAGTTATTTTTGGAAGGAAACCTACCGGATAGACTTGGACCCTACGTCAAAAGATGAAGGAGGTGCTCACGAGGGTAGGGGGCGCGCCCACTGCCTCGTGGCCCCTCCTTCGGTCCACCGACGTACTCCTTTCACCCATATATACCTACGTATCGTAAAACTTCCAGAACGCACAATAGATCGGGAGTTCCGCCGCTAGAAGCCTCCGTAGCCACCAAAAACCAATCTAGACCCGTTCCGGCACCCTGCCGGAGGGGGCAATCCTTCTCCGGTGTCCATCTTCATCATCCCGGTGCTCTCCATGACGAGGAGGGAGTAGTTCTCCCTTGGGGCTGAGGGTATGTACCAATAGCTATGTGTTTGATCTCTCTCTCTCTCTCTCGTGTTCTTGAGATGGTACGATCTTGATGTATCACGAGCTTTGCTATTATATTTGGATCCTATGATGTTTCTTCCCCCCTCTACTCTCTTGTAATGAATTGAGTTTCCCCTTTGAAGTTATCTTATCGGATTGAGTCTTTAAAGATTTGAGAACACTTGATGTATGTATTGCCGTGGATATGTGTGGTGACAATGGGATATCACGTGATTCACTTGATGTATGTTTTGGTGACCAACTTGCGGGTTCCGCCCATGAACCTATGCATAGGGGTTGGCACACGTTTTCGTCGTGATTCTCCGGTAGAACTTTGGGGCACTCTTTGAGGTCCTTTGTGTTGGTTGAATAGATGAATCTGAGATTGTGTGATGCATATCGTATAATCATGCCCACGGATACTTGAGGTGACATTGGAGTATCTAGGTGACATTAGGGTTTTGGTTGATTTGTATCTTAAGGTGTTATTCTAGTACAAACTCTAGGGTTGTTTGTGACACTTATAGGAATAGCCCAACGGATTGATTGGAAAGAATAACTTTGAGGTGGTTTTGTACCCTACCATAATCTGTTCGTTCGTTCTCCGCTATTAGTGACTTTGGAGTGACTCTTTGTTGCATGTTGAGGGATAGTTTTATGATCCAATTATGTTAGTATTGTTGAGGGAAGTTACACTAGCGAAAGTATGAACCCTAGGCCTTGTTTCCTATCATTGCAATACCGTTTACGCTCACTTTTATCATTAGTTACCCTGCTGTTTTTTATATTTTCAGATTACAAAAACTATTATCTACTATCCATATACCACTTGTATCACCATCTCTTCGCCGAACTAGTGCACCTATACAATTTACCATTGTATTGGGTGTGTTGGGGACACAAGAGACTCTTTGTTATTTGGTTGCAGGGTTGCTTGAGAGAGACCATCTTCATCCCACGCCTCCTACGGATTGATAAACCTTAGGTCATCCACTTGAGGGAAATTTGCTACTGTCCTACAAACCTCTGCACTTGGAGGCCCAACAACGTCTACAAGAAGAAGGTTGTGTAGTAGACATCAAGCTCTTTTCTGGCGCCGTTGCCGGGGAGGTTAGCGCTTGAAGGTATATCTTTAGATCTTGCAATCGAGTCTTTTAGTTTCTTGTTTTATCACTAGTTTAGTTTATAAAATAAAACTATAAAAAAATGGAATTGAGTTTGTCTCATTCGCTTCATCTTTTTAATATCTTTCGTGAGTATGATGGAAAGGAAAATTGTGCTCAAGTGCTAGAAGAAGAAATCTATAAAATGTTTGGCACTAAATATTTGAATGATGAGCATGATTTCAATGTTCTTAGTATGAATTCCTTGAATATCCATGATGCTAATGATATGCAAAGCCACAAGCTTGGGGAAGCTATGTTTGATGAAGATGATATTTTTTGTACCCCAAGTTTTTATGAGAAAATTTATTATGATGAAAGCATGCCTCCTATCTATGATGATTATTGTGATGACACGTATGGCTTAAATAATAATTATAACCATGAAAATTGTCATCTTGATCTTAATTTTCAATCACATGATAGTTATTTTGTTGAGTTTGCTCCCACTATTATTCATGAGAAGAATTTTGCTTGTGTGGAGAGTAGTAATTTTTCTATGCTTGTAGATCATGAAAAGAATGCTTTAGGTGGTGGTTATATTGTTGAATTCATTCATGATGCGACTGAAAATTATTATGAGGGAGCAATATATGCTTGTAGGAATTGCAATAATATCAAATTTCCTCTCTATGTGCTTAAAGTTTTGAAGTTATGCTTGTTTTACCTTCCTATGCAAGTTGATTCTTGTTCCCACAAGTTGTTTGCTGAAAAAATCCCTATGCATAGGAAGTATGTAAGACTTAAATGTGCTAGTCATATTCTTCATGATGCTCTCTTTATGTTTCAATTCTTATCCTTTATGTGAGCATCATTGAAATCATCATGACTAGCTAGGGGCATTAAACGATAGCGCTTGTTGGGAGGCAACCCAATTTTATTTTTGTTCCTTGATTTTTGTTCCTGTTTAGTAATAAATAATCCATCTAGCCTCTGTTTATATGTGGTTTTATGCTTTTAATTAGTGTTTCTTCCAAGTAGAACCTTTGGGAAGACTTGGGGAAAGTCTTGTTGATCATGCTGTAAAAAACAGAAACTTTAGCGCTCACGAGAATTGCTGCCATTTTTATTTGAAGAGATCTATTGAGTTAATTCTTTTTGCATATGATTAATAGATAAATTCCTCAGGTCCAGAAATTTATTTGAGAATTTTATGAGTTCCATAAGTATACGTTTGATCCATATTACTACAGACTGTTCTGTTTTTGACAGATTCTGTTTTTCATGTGTTGTTTGCTTATTTTGATGAATCTATGGCTAGTGAAATAGTTTATAAACCATAGAGAAGTTGGAATACAGTAGGTTTAACACCAATATAAATAAAGAATTAGTTCATTACAGTACCTTGAAGTGGTGATTTATTTTCTTATACTAACGGAGCTTACGCGTTTTCTGTTAAGTTTTGTGTTGTGAAGTTTTCAAGTTTTGGGTAAAGATTCGATGGACTATGGAATAAGGAGTGGCAATAGACAAAGCTTGGGGATGCACAAGGTAATATTCAAGGATAGCCAAGAGCCTAAGCTTGGGGATGCCCCGGAGGCATCCCCTCTTTCGTCTTCGTTCATCGGTAACTTTACTTGGAGCTATATTTTTATTCACCACATGATATGTGTTTTGCTTGGAGCGTCAATTTATTTTGTTAGGATTTGCTTTCTGTTATTTAGAACAATGTTTTGAATCTTTTATTTCAATAAAAGTGGCATTAATAGTCTTTACTATGCCTATGTTACAAGTCTTCATGTTGCTGTTTGAAAACAGAAAGTTTACCGCTGTTGCAATAATTCCCTAGAAAATTCAGAATATGATAAAATGTTGAAACCTTTTGCATATTAAGCTCTGATAAATTTAATACAGTGGTAATTTTATTTAATAATTTTTGGAGCTAGGGAAGTGTGGATGTTGCTGCATTCTTTACAGACTGTCTTGTTTAGGCAGATTGCTGTTATGTTTGCATTGTTTGCATATGTTTGCTTCTTTAATGATTCTATTTGAGGATAGAACTATTAAATATGAAGAGGAATTTAGTATGAAATGTTGAATAATAATTTTAGTTATTTGCTACAGTAGAGTATGATAAGGTTTTTGCAATGGTTTATACTAACTTATCTCACGAGTCCTTGTTGAGTTTTGTGTGGATGAAGCTTTTGAGATTTAGGGAGACCGTGATATGAGAGGAATTAAGGAGACACAAAAGCTCAAGCTTGGGGATGCACAAGGCATCCCAAGATAATATTTCAAGAAGTCTCAAGCATCTAAGCTTGGGGATGCCCCGGTTGGCATCCCACCCTTCTTCTTCAACAATTATCGGTTAGTATCGGTTGATCCTAAGTTTTTGCTTCTTCACATGATGTTTGCTATTCTTAGATGTCATTTTATTTTTCTTTGCTTTCTGTTTGAATAAAATACCAAGATCTGAAATTATTAAATGTTAGAGAGTCTTCACATAGTTGCATAATTATTAAACTACTCATTGATCTTCACTTATATCTTTCGGAGTAGTTTGTTGTTGCTCTAGTGCTTCACTTATATATTTTAGAGCATGGTGGTAGTTTTATTTTGAAGAAATAGATGAACACTCATGCTTCACTTAGATTATTTTGATAGTCTTAAATAGCATGGTAATTTTCTTAAAATCCTAATATGCTAGGTATTCAAGAACAATAAAATTCTCTTATGAGTGTGTTGAATACTATGAGAAGTTTGATGCTTGATGATTGTTTTGAGATATGGAGGTAATAATATCAAAGTCATGCTAGTTGAGTAGTTGTGAATTTGAGAAATACTTGTGTTGCAGTTTGTGATTCCCGTAGCATGCATGTATGGTGAACCGTTATGTGATGAAGTCATAGCATGATTTATTTATTGATTGTCCTCCTTATGAGTGGTGGTCGGGGATGAGCGATGGTCTTTTCCTACCAATCTATCCCCCTAGGAGCATGCACGTAGTACTTTGCTTTGATAACTTGTAGATTTTTGCACTAAGTATATGAGTTCTTTATGACTAACGTTGAGTCCATGGATTATACACACTCTCACCCTTCCACCTTTGCTAGCCTATCTAATACCGCGCACCTTTCGCCGCTATCATACACCCACCATATACCTTCCTCAAAACAGCCACCATACCTACCTATTATGGCATTTCCATAGCCATTCCGAGATATATTGCCATGCAAATTTCCACCGTTCCGTTTATGACACACTCCATCATTGTCATATTGCTTAGCATGATCATGTAGTTGACATCGTATTTGTGGCAAAGCCACCGTTCATGATCCTTTCATACATGTCACTCATGGGTCATTGCACATCCCGGTACACCGCCGGAGGCATTCATATAGAGTCATATCTTATTCTAAGTATCGAGTTGTAATTCTTGAGTTGTAAGTAAATAAAAGTGTGATGATCATCATTATTAGAGCATTGTCCCAGTGAGGAAAGGATGATGGAGACTATGATTCCCCCACAAGTCGGGATGAGACTCCAGACGAAAATAAATAAATAAAAGAGGCCAAAGAAGCCCAAATAAAAAAAGGGAGAAAAGAGGCCATAAAAAAATAGAAGGCCCAAATAAAAAAATAAAAAATGAGAGAAAAAGAGAGAAGGGGCAATGCTACTATCCTTTTACCACACTTGTGCTTCAAAGTAGCACCATGATCTTCTTGATAGAGAGTCTCCTATGTTGTCACTTCCATATACTAGTTGGAATCTTTCATTATAGAACTAGTCTTGTATATTCCAATGATGGGCTTCCTCAAAATTCCCTAGGTCGTCGTGAGAAAGCAAGTTGGATGCACACCCACTTAGTTTCTTTTGAGCTTTCATAAATTTATAGCTCTAGTGCATCTGTTGCATGGAAATCCCTACTCAGTCACATTGATATCTATTGATGGGCATCTACATAGCCCGTTGATACGCGTAGTTGATGTGAGACTATCTTCTCCTTTTTGTCTTCTCCACAACCACCATTCTATTCCACCTATAGTGCTATGTCCATGGCTCACGCTCATGTATTGCGTGAAGATTGAAAAAGTTTGAGAACATCAAAAGTATGAAACAATTGCTTGGCTTGTCATCGGGGTTATGCATGATTTAAATATTTTGTGTGGTGAAGATGGAGCATAGCCAGACTATATGATTTTGTAGGGATAACTTTCTTTGGCCATGTTATTTTGAGAAGACATAATTGCTTAGTTAGTATGCTTGAAGTATTATTATTTCTATGTCAATATGAACTTTTGTCTCGAATCTTATGGATATGAATATTCATGCCACAAGTAGGAAGAATTACATTGAAATTATGCCAAGTAGCACTCCGCGTCAAAAATTCTTTTTCATCATTTACCTACTCGAGGACGAGCAGGAATTAAGCTTGGGGATGCTGATACGTCTCCAACGTATCTATAATTTTTGATTGCTCCATGGTATATTATCTACTGTTTTGGGCAATATTGGGCTTTATTATCCACTTTTATATTACTTTTGGGACTAACCTATTAACCAGAGGCCCAGCCTAGATTTGCTGTTTTATGCCTATTTCAGTATTTCGAAGAAAAGGAATATCAAACGGAGTCGAAACGGAATTAAATCAACTGGAGAAGTTATTTTTGGAAGGAAACCTACCGGATAGACTTGGACCCTACGTCAGAAGATGAAGGAGGTGCTCACGAGGGTGGGGGGCGCGCCCACCCCCCTGGGGCACGCCCCCTGCCTCGTGGCCCCCCCTTCGGCCCACCGACGTACTCCTTTCACCCATATATACCTACGTATCGTAAAACTTCCAGAACGCACAATAGATCGGGAGTTCCGCCGCCAGAAGCCTCAGTAGCCACCAAAAACCAATCTAGACCCGTTCCGGCACCCTGCTGGAGGGGGTAATCCTTCTCTGGCGGCCATCTTCATCATCCCGGTGCTCTCCATGACGAGGAGGGAGTAGTTCTCCCTCGGGGCTGAGGGTATGTACCAGTAGCTATGTGTTTGATCTCTCTCTCTCTCTCTCTCGTGTTCTTGAGATGGTACGATCTTGATGTATTGCGAGCTTTGCTATTATATTTGGATCCTATGATGTTTCTTCCCCCCTCTACTCTCTTGTAATGAATTGAGTTTCCCCTTTGAAGTTATCTTATCGGATTGAGTCTTTAAAGATTTGAGAACACTTGATGTATGTCTTGCCATGGATATGTGTGGTGACAATGGGATATCACGTGATTCACTTGATGTATGTTTTGGTGACCAACTTGTGGGTTCCACCCATGAACCTATGGATAGGGGTTGGCACACGTTTTCTTCGTGATTCTCCGGTAGAACTTTGGGGCACTCTTTGAGGTCCTTTGTGTTGGTTGAATAGATGAATCTGAGATTGTGTGATGCATATCGTATAATCATGCCCACGGATACTTGAGGTGACATTGGAGTATCTAGGTGTCATTAGGTTTTGGTTGATTTGTATCTTAAGGTGTTATTCTAGTACGAACTCTAGGGATGTTTGTGACACTTATAGGAATAGCCCAACGGATTGATTGGAAAGAATAACTTTGAGGTGGTTTCGTACCCTACCATAATCTCTTCGTTCGTTCTCCGCTATTAGTGACTTTGGAGTGACTCTTTGTTGCATGTTGAGGGATAGTTTTATGATCCAATTATGTTAGTATTGTTGAGGGAACTTACACTAGCGAAAGTATGAACCCTAGGCCTTGTTTCCTATCATTGCAATACCGTTTACACTCACTTTTATCATTAGTTACCTTGCTGTTTTTATATTTTCAGATTACAAAAACTATTATCTACTATCCATATACCACTTGTATCACCATCTCTTCGCCGAACTAGTGCACCTATACAATTTACCATTGTATTGGGTGTGTTGGGGACACAAGAGACTCTTTGTTATTTGGTTGCAGGGTTGCTTGAGAGAGACCATCTTCATCCTACGCCTCCTACGGATTGATAAACCTTAGGTCATCCACTTGAGGGAAATTTGCTACTGTCCTACAAACCTCTGCACTTGGAGGCCCAACAATGTCTACAAGAAGAAGGTTGTGTAGTAGACATCAGATTCCCACTAGTATATGAAAGTGACAACATAGGAGACTCTCTATCATGAAGATCATGGTGCTACTTTGAAGCACAAGTGTGGTAAAAGGATAGTAACATTGCCGCTTCTCTCTTTTTCTCTCATTCTTTTTTGTTTTTTCTTTGTTTTTTGTGCCTTCTATTTTTTATGGCCTTTTTTTCTCTTTTTTTTCCGTCCGGAGTCTCATCCGGACTTGTGGGGGAATCATAGTCTCCATCATCATTTCCTCACATGGGACAATGCTCTAATAATGATGGCCATCACACTTTTATTTACTTGGAACTCAAGAATTACAACTCGATACTTAGAACAAAATATGACTCTATGTGAATGCCTCTGGCGGTGTACCGGGATGTGCAATGACTCATGAGTGACATGTATGAAAGAATTATGAACGGTGGCTTTGCCACAAATACAATGTCAACTACATGATCATGCAAAGAAATATGACAATGATGAAGCGTGTCATAATAAACAGAACGGTGGAAAGTTGCATGGCAATATATCTCAGAATGGCTATGGAAATGCCATAATAGGTAGGTATGGTGGCTGTTTTGAGGAAGGTAAATGGTGGGTTTATGGTACCGGTGAAAGTTGCGCGGTACTAGAGAGGCTAGCAATGGTGGAAGGGTGAGAGTGCGTATAATCCATGGACTCAACATTCGTCATAAAGAACTCACATACTTATTGCAAAAATCTATTAGTTATCAAAACAAAGTACTACGCGCATGCTCCTAATGGGATAGATTGGTAGGAAAAGACCATCGCTCGTCCCCGACCGCCACTCATAAGGAAGACAATCAAAAAATAAATCATGCTCCGACTTCATCACATAACGGTTCACCATACGTGCATGCTACGAGAATCACAAACTTTAACATAAGTATCTCTCAAATTCACAACTACTCACTAGCATGACTCTAATATTATCATTCTCATATCTCAAAACAATCATAAGGAATCAAACTTCACATAGTATTCAATGCACTTCATATGAAAGTTTTTATTATATCCCTCTTGGATGCCCATCATATTAGGACTAGTTTCATAACCAAAGCAAACTACCATTCTATTTAGAGACTCTCAAAATGATATGAGTGAAGCATGAGAGTTCAACAATTTCTTCGAAATAAAACTACCGCCATGCTCTAAAAAAATATAAGTGAAGCACTAGAGCAAATGACAAACTACTCCAAAAGATATAAGTGAAGATCAATGAGTAGTCGAATAATTATGTAACTATGTGAAGACTCTGTAACATTTAAGAATTTCAGATCTTGGTATTTTATTCAAATATCAAGAAAAACAAAAAGAAAATAAAATGACGCTCCAAGCAAAACACATATCATGTGGTGAATAAAAATATAGCTCCAAGTAAAGTTACCGATGAATGAAGACGAAAGAGGGGATGCCATCCGGGGCATCCCCAAGCTTAGGCTCTCGGTTGTCCTAGAATATTACCTTGGGGTGCCTTGGGCATCCCCAAGCTTAGGCTCTTGCCACTCCTTATTCCATAGTCCATCGAATCTTTACCCAAAACTTGAAAACTTCACAACACAAAACTTAACAGAAAACTCGTAAGCTCCGTTAGTATAAGAAAATAAATCACCACTTTGGTACTGTTATGAACTCATTCTAAATTCATATTGGTGTAATATCTACTGTATTCCAACTTCTATATGGTTCATACCCTTCGATACTACTCATAGATTCATCAAAATAAGCAAACAACACAATGAAAACAGAATTTGTCAAAAACAGAACAGTCTGTAGCAATCTGGAGGTTTTGAATACTTCTGTCACTCCAAAAATTCTGAAATAAATTGGTGGACCTGAGGAATTTGTCTATTAAGCATCTTCAAAAAGAATCAACCTAAACGTACTCTCCATTAAAAATGGCAGCTAATCTCGTGAGCGCAAAAGTTTCTGTTTTTTACAGCAAGATCGCAAAGACTTCACCCAAGTCTCCCCAAAGGTTCTACTTGGCACAGACACTAATTAAAATATAAAACCACATATAAACAGAGGATAGATGAATTATTTATTACTAAACAGGAGCTAAAAGCAAAGAACAAAAATAAAATTGGGTTGCCTCCCAACAAGCGCTTACATGTAACGCCCCTAGCTAGGCATGATGATTTCAATGATGCTCACATAAAAGATAAGAATTGAATCATAAAGAGAGCATCATGAAGAATATGACTAGCACATTTAAGTCTAACCCACTTCCTATGCATAGGGATTTTGTGAGCAAACAATTTATGGGAACAATAATCAACTAGCATAGGAAAGCAAAACAAGGATAACTTCAAGATTTTAAGCACATAGAGAGGAAACTTGATATTATTGCAATTTCTACAAGCATATATTCCTCCCTCATAATAATTTTAAGTAGCATCATGAATGAATTCAACAATATAATTATCACATAAAGAATTCTTTTCATGAGCCACAAGCATAGAATTTTTGTTACTCTCCACATAAGAAAATTTCTTCTCATGAACAGTAGTGGGAGCAAACTCAACAAAATAACTATCATGTGAGACATAATCCAATTGAAAATTAAAATCAATATGACAAGTTTCATGGTCATCATTGTTCTTTATAACATACATGTCATCACAATAATCATCATAAATAGCAAATTTGTTCTCATAATCAACTGGAACCTCTTCCGAAATAGTGGATTCATCACTAAATAAAGTCATGACCTCTCCGAAACCACTTTCATCAACATAATCATCATAAAATAGGAGGCATGCTATCATCAATAATAAAATTGCATATCAAAACTTGGGAGGTTTAAATATATCATCTTCATGAAACATAGCATCCCCAAGCTTGGGACAAACATTAATTGTAGCAAATAAATTCTCAAACATGTCATTCTCATCAATATAGCATCCCCAAGCTTGGGCCTTTTCATATCATAAGCATAATCACTCTCATCATTAATAGTATGGATAGCACCAATAGTATAGCAATTATCATCATCACAATGAGTAATAGGAGCAACATCATTTGAGAGGGATACCTTTTTACCTTTGCTTCTTCGTCTTTTCTTTTTCTTCTTCACATTATGTGTGGGTTTAATCCTCTTTGTGGAGCTCCTTATTAATGAGATTGGTTGAATAGAAGGCTCCTCCTTGTTAACTGATTCATCATAAGAAATAATAGGAGGATATTGGGAAGTCTCTTCCCTTTCATTAGTATTCTCTTCATCTTCTATTTGTTTTCTTGTCTTTATGTAATTGGCAATATAAGAATTTTCAATGCAATTCACCGCACAATACTGTCGGATTTCGGGTTCCGGCAAAACCCTTGAGGTTCGAACACTGGGGTGCGCATGAAGATCTTCCCCCTCTCTAGCTCACACACATCGTGATCTCACGACCTAGCTCGACGAACCCAAAGAACAAGAGACACAAGAGTTTATACTGGTTCGGGCCACCGATGTGGTGTAATACCCTACTCCAGTGTGGTGGTGGATTTCCTCTTGGGCTGAGGATGAACAGTTACAAGGGCAGAACAACCTCCTGAGGAGAGGTGCTCTTATGCTTGGTGAGTGTGGTGGTTTTGGTGGAATGAATCCGGTCCAAGATGAGGTGATCTCTCTCCCTGCCTACGGTGGTGGCTAGTCCTATATATAGAGGCCCAGGTCCTCTTCCCAAATATTAGGCGGGAAGGGATCCCACAATGGCCAATTTGAAGGGGGACAACTAGTACAAGCTATCCTGGCAAAAGTAGTCCTCGCCCGCCAAAGGCTCTGGTGGTGACGCTGTCTTGGGCTCCACGGTGACCTCCGTCCTGCTCTCCTGCTGGTCTTGGTCCTGTTGCACCGATATGGAAACCTTTGCCTGATGCCTCGGGACTCCTCGCCTGCGCTAGCCTCTTTAGCACCAAAGAGGAAACAAGGACACTGCGCGCGCTGGCGCTCGCCTGGCGCCAGTCATCATGACTTTCAGCCATACCAACCCCCGAGGTGTCCCTTGCCTTGATCTCTCTGCCCCTCGCGAGCCAGCCTGGTGAGGCCGCCCCTGAGGAGGTCTTGCGTTGTCCGCCTCGCGAGGCTTGGCCCCTCCCGAGGGTCTTGAGTGTTTGCTGGTGAAGATGGGCCGTACAGGGCCGCTGGTGGAGCCACGCTGTGGGCCGCAGGCAGGCAAGTCTGAGGACCCCCATTCCCAGAACGCCGACAGTAGCCCCCGGGCCCAAGGCGCGCTCGGACTTGGCTTCGAGGCGAAGCCAAAATGCAAGTGCGGAGTGCCGCGGGCCCCAACAGCCCGCGACCCCGCTTGACGCGTGGCGATTGATTGGACGTGGGCGTCTCCGCTTCCCCACGCCGCCTCGTGTGGTTACAGAACCCGGCCGACACTTGGCTTTAGCTCCCATGCTTATTTGCCGGAGAGCTGCCAGCCACTGGTCCAGGCGGTCTCTGGCTGTAGGCAAACGACTGCTGCAGCAAGGCTTCGTGGGTCGTGGTCGAGGTCTCTGCCGCAGGCAATGCAGCCTTGACCCGCGGATGGCAGACGTTTTCCCGCGCGCGCGGCCTGTGCCGGCGGTGCTCCCTCCACTTCAAGTACGATGGCAACACGGCCCTCTATGTGAGGGTGTTCGGCGAAGATGGCCGCCGCATTGGGTGTTGCCCCGAGGACAACGACGGCGGTGAGGTGCTCGGCCTCGGCGACGGCCGTGATGAGAGTGAAGGAGGGCTCGCCCTCGGCGCCAGCCATGGCTCGTCCAGCTACGGCTACTCTTCTTCCAGCGACAACTCCAGCAGCGGCGGCTACGACCAGCCTCCACGCTCGCTTCGAAGGTGGCAACGGGTCGTCTCGTCGTCGCGCTTCAGTGAAGGGCGAGGAGGAGTCTGGCTGAGCTCAGGAGAGCGCCATGGTCCCGTCCTCGCGACCTGCAGCGGGAGCCCGTGCCGCTCTTGTTTCGTTCTCCTTTTCCTTCCTGCATTAAGAGAGAGACAAGTATGGCGCCTCGCTAGGCGTGCAACAACTATGATTTCCATGTGCTGTGCTATGTTTATCGCTCTTGTGTTGTGTTGCAGCGTCAACGTTTTATGTATGCGCGTAGGAATAACTTAGCTTGATGCGCTTGAAGTAGTTTCCACCTCGCGAGGCGCGCGTTCCCCAATGCCTGGTGAGGCCTCCTGTGCTCGGAAGGCGTCTAGGAACTGCAAAAATTCATCAAGAAATTCTTATTCTTTCGAATCCTTGTCAGAAGCACTGCCGGCCATGACCTAGTGCTTCGCATCATGGTACCCGGGGGCACGGATTGAGAGGGGTGCGCCAGCTTGCGAACTCGAGCAAGGGTGCCTTGCGAAAAACAGGAAAATGAAAACACTCACGAGGGCATCTGTCCAGCCCCCTCGCGAGGCATGCGGGGGAGAGTACGGGTCAAAAAACGAGGAACCGAGAGCAGAAAAGGAGGCAAAAAGGCAATGGAACCAGGCCAGCGAGGAACACCAGAAAGTAAATTCTCACTAAAAAGGGGCAAGCCAACTGCGGAAAGCAAATGAAAAGCCGCATCCGGCACCTAGTCTAGTCTTCTTGTCTTCTCACCAGCGCAGGGCTAAGTGCTTCCACTAAGACATGGGAGGGAGCCCCCGAGGCCCGAGGGCGGCACTCCTTAGACTCCGGGGCGTGTACAGCCCCACTCATTATTATGTGAGAGTGTCACGAGCGGAGATCTTCACAAGCACTGGGCCTTGCTTCACAGGCGCCGGGCCTTGTTTCATGGGTAGAACTTCCGAATGTGCTGGATGTTTCAGGCGTTCTGGATGGGGATCCCGCCATGCGTCTCCAGGCATGCGGCGCCAGGCCTGGATACGTGGGCGACCCGAAAGGGACCCTCCCACATGGGTTGTAACACCCTCGATGCGACTATAGCTCCCACGTGTCGAGGCACGACTTAGAGATATAATCGCATTGAGGCATATGTCGCAAGTTAGCAATCTTCACAACATCCCATGTAATAAGATAATAAAAAGGGGGGTAAACATAGTTGGGCTTACACTCGCCACGTCAATCAAGTACATTAATAACATACATCATCCAAACACTCATTGGCCCGAACTACGGCGCCAAAATAAAAGAGAACCCAACATGCGACACGGTCCCAAATCACCCCCAACTGGGCACCACTACTGATCAATCGGGAAAGGAAACATAGTAATCGTTGAGAGTCTTCGTCGAACTCCCACTTGAGCTCATACGCGTCCCCTGGAGCGGAATCATCGGGCCCTGCATCTGGTGTAATAATAATCTGTGAGCCACAGGGACTCAGCAATCTCGCACCCTCACGATCAAGACTATTTAAGCTTATAGGTATGGCAAGGTAAATATAAGTGGAGCTGCAGCAAGCGACTAGCATATATGGTGGCTAACTTATTCGTAAAAGAGAGCGAGAAGAGGAGGCGAGGCGCGAACGAGAAACTAGAGAGCAACCTGCGCAAATATTACTCCAACACCGTGTCCACTTCCCGGACTCCGCCGAGAAGGGGCCATCACGGTAACACACTCAGTTGATTCATTTTAATTTAATTAAGGTTCAAGTTATCTACAACCGGACATTAACAAATTCCCATCTTCCCATAACCGCGGGCACGGCTTTCGAAAGTTCAATCCTTGCAGGGGAGTCCCAACTTAGCCCATGACAAGCTCTCACGGTCAACGAAGGAATAGACCTCCTCCCAAGACGTTCCGATCAGACTCGGTATCTCGGTAATTCAAGACAACTCCGACAATGGTAAAACAAGTCCAGCAACACCGCCCGCTGTGCCGACAAATCCCGATAGGAGCTGCACATACCTCGTTCTCAGGGCACACCGGATAAGCTAAGCGTACGGGAGCCAACGTAACCCAAGTTGCCAAGGGACGGCCCCGCACGGTGCTCTAGGTTGGACCAACACTCAGAGGAGCACTGGCCCGGGGGGGGGGGTTAAAATAAGATGACCCTTGAGTCCGCGAAACCCAAGGGAAAAGGCTAGGTGGCAAATGGTAAAACCAAGGTTGGGCATTGCTGGAGAAGTTTTATTCAAGGCAGACTGTCAAGGGGTTCCCATTATAACCCAACCGCGTAAGGAACGCAAAAATCCGGGAACATAACACCGATATGACGGAAACTAGGGCGGCAAGAGTGGAACAAAACACTAGGTGAGAGGCCGAGCCTTCCACCCTTTACCAAGTATATAGATGCATTAAGATAACATAGCAATATAATGATATCCCAACAAGTAAATAAATGTCCAACAAGGAACGGCCTCCAATCTTCACCTACAACTAGCAACGCTATAAGAGGGGCTGAGCAAAGCGGTAACATAGCCAATCAACGGTTTGTTAGGACAATGGTGGGTTAGAGGTTTGACATGGCAATTTGGGAGGCTTGCAAGCAAGTGGTAGGCATCGTAGCAATGGCATAGCAAAAGAGCGAGCAAACTAGCATAGCAAAGATAGTAGTGATTTCGAGGGTATGATCATCTTGCCTGCACAGTAGTCAGAGTTGACTGGATCCTCAAAAGCAAACTCAACAGGCTCCTCGTTAGCGAACTCGTCTCCTGGATCTACCCAAACAAGACAAACAAGCAACATGGATACAATCAACCACGTGCAAACTCAAACAACACGATGCAAAGATGATATGCTATGCGGGATGCGATGCGGGATGCAAAATGCAAGATATGACAGGAAATGCATGAACCTGGCCCCAACTTGGAATTCCAAGGGTACCACTGGAAAGATGAGATGAAATCGCTTGAAAAAGATATAAAGAACGCCGGAATCGGAGTTACGGTTTGGAAATGGCAAGCGATTCAAAAACTACAGCAAGTAGGCATCTAAATGCAATGAAATGAACATGCTACAGCACCCAAACATGGCATCAAAATACATGGCAGGGAGGCATTCAAGATGCTTAACAAAAGTCTAGCACTGAGCTACGGCCAATTCATTCATTAGGAGGTCCAAACAAGCATGGCAAAAACGCAAATGGTAAAACAGATCTCAGACTTAGTGAATTAACACTTGTCTGGAATTTCAGATTATATAGCCCTCTTCAGAGCAACAAAACAACAAGATAAAGGACCTGAACATGACAAAGAAAGACATGGCATGGAGCTACTCAACAAGCTTAACAAAAGTCCCTTAGTGACCTTGAGCCAAAAGGGATCACAAAATATACTAACAAGCACACGAACATAGCAAAAACATAATCAGTTTTCAGACAGTGAAAACTGAGACATGCTGAAACGTAACTCACGAAGGCATGTTTACGAGCTCGATGCACTCACCACGGTGCAAGTCATGGCAAGACAAGCATACATCCCTTAAGAAGGCACAAAATGCAAGCTAGGCATGGCAATAACAATGGCATATCATGCACGGATCAACTACAATAACATCGGCAAAATCACAAACAAGTTGACGATCTGCCCAGATTCGCAACGAAGCAAAAGTAGAGCTCGATTGACTCAAGCTAGGTTGCTCCATAATTGCAAACAAAGACATTGATGGATAGAGCACTACAATATTAACAAAACTACCTTACTGATCATCCTCAAAAGAGGCACGGATCACTAGGAAACAACATGAACATATGGCATCATGAGATAAACAATCCCAGGACTTAGTGAAATCACTAAGTCCCTGAAAACATAATTAGCAAGTGCACCACTTTGCAAGCTTGCACAAGTCACCACACACATCCTAAAAATACATGGGTTGCACCTCTGGAAAGATGACAAAACCCTTAACAAAACATATGTAGAACTCACGGGCATATCATGCACACAATAAGCATGGCAAAAATGACAAAAGTGCTAAACGGAGTAGCAGATCTGACAATTAACTCAAGTAGCCCTCTTCTAACAGAATTTCGGGCACCAAGATGACCTCAAATGAAAATTATGCAATGGAATGAAATGATGTACCCTCTAAGATGAACATTTTGATATGCTATATTCCCAAATCGGAGCTACGGATGCAAAGTTACGGAGCCGCGAACATGAGCATATGGACTGAAAATTTAGGGACTTAGAGAAAATTAGGTCAACCCTGAAAACAGATCTGGATCGGGGCGGCGCGCGAACCGAGGTGGCGGGGCTCTCGCCGGAGCTTCTCGCCGGAGGAGGAGGGAGGACCGGCCAGGTCTTGCCGGAGATGGGGAGGAGCGGGGCCGGGGAGGCCGAGCGACGGAGAGGCCGGCGCGGCCGGTGGCGGCGACGGGCGTAGGCGGCGGCGGCGAGCTTGGCGGCAGAGGCAGCGAGTGGCGAGGCGGCGGTCGCCGGCCGGTGCGGCGGGCCGGCAATGGCGCACGGCGGCGCCGGCCACTGGCCCGGGGACGGAGGAGGCGCGAGGCGCGGGGCGGCTCGGGCCCGATCCGGCCCGTGGCGGGCTCCCCGTGGGCCGAGCGGGCCGCGACGGCGGTAGGTGGCTGCGTCCACGTGGCAGCGCGCTAGTGGGCGTGGGCGGCGGCGGACGTTGTCCGGCCCGCACCGGACACATGCGGCGGCGGCGGATCTGGGATTTTTAGGGTTAGGGGGGAGAGGATCCGCGAATTTGGAATGGGGGTGTATATATAGGCATAGAGGGAGCTAGGAGAGTCCAAATGAGGTGCGGTTTCCGGCCACGCGATCATGATCGAACGCTCTAGGACATGGAGCAGAGTTTGGTATGTTTTGGCCAAATTGGAGGGGTGTTGGGCTGCAACGCACACGAGGCCTTTTCGGTCCCTCGGTTAACCGTTGGAGTATCAAACGAAGTCCAAATGATACGAAACTTGACAGGTGGTCTACCGGTAGTAAACCAAGGCCGCTTGGCAAGTCTCGGTCCAATCCGGAAATGTTTAATCCCCACACACGAAAGAAAGCTAGAAATGACCACCGGAGGAGAACAAAGCGCCGGAATGCAAAACGGACAACGGGGAAAATGCTCGAATGCATGAGACGAACACGTATGCAAATGCAATGCACATGATGACATGATATGAGATGCATGACAATGATAACAACACCAGAGACAAAAACCCGAACCCGATGAAATAAATATAACTTAACACCGGAAACGGCAAGAGTTGGAGTACAAATTGGGAAAGTTACATCCGGGGTGTTACAACACTCCAACACTACGAAAGGATCTCGTCCCGAGATCTAGGACTGAAAGAACGCCGGGTACTCAGAACGGAGGTGATCCTCGCGTTCCCAGGTAGCTTCACGGTCGGAATGGTGTGACCACTTGACTTTGAGAAATTTGATTGACTTGTTGCGAGTCTTGCGTTCAGTCTCTTCAAGAATAGCAACTGGGTGCTCACGATAAGAGAGATCTTCTTGGAGCTCAATGTCCTCGAAGTTGACGGTGCGGTCAGGAGTCTTGAAGCACTTTCGAAGCTGAGAGACATGGAACACGTCATGAACATTTGCAAAGTTTGAAGGAAGCTCGAGTTGATAGGCGAGGTCGCCTCTCTTGCTGACAATCTTGAAAGGTCCCACGTATCTAGGGGCAAGCTTCCCTTTGATACCGAAGCGACGAGTACCTTTCATAGGAGAGACACGGAGGTAAACATGATCTCCGATCTCGAAAGCCAAATCACGGTGCTTACTATCATAGTAGCTCTTCTGGCGGGATTGGGCTGCTTTGAGGTTATCACGAATGACTTTGCACATTTCTTCTGCCTCCGTGATTAAGTCATTACCCAAAAGCGGACGTTCACCGGTTTCAGACCAGTTGAGAGGGGTACGGCACTTCCTGCCATACAGAATTTCAAAAGGGGCCTTGCCCGAACTTGCTTGAAAACTGTTGTTGTAGGAGAATTCAGCATAAGGAAGACAATCCTCCCACCTCATGCCGAAGGAGATCACACAAGCCCTGAGCATATCTTCAAGAATCTGGTTGACACGCTCAACTTGACCGCTTGTTTGAGGATGGAAAGTTGTGCTGAAGCGGATGTTAGTGCCCATGGCCTTCTGAAAAGAATCCCAAAACTTCGAGGTAAAGATGCTGCCACAGTCTGAAGAGATCACTTGAGGAATACCGTGCAGAGAGACAATACGAGTGGTATAGAGTTCCGCCAATTGAGCTGCAGTGATCGACTCTTTAATAGGCAGAAAGTGAGCCACTTTGGTGAGTTTGTCGATGACAACGAATATAGCATCATTGCCACGCTTGGACTTTGGAAACCCAGTCAGAAGTCCATTTCAATGTGGTCAAACTTCCATTCTGGAATGGCAAGAGGTTGGAGGAGACCTGCTGGCCTTTGGTGTTCTGCCTTCACTCTTCTGCAAACATCACATTCATTCACGAATTGAGCGATCTTGCGCTTCATTCGAGTCCGCCAATAAGCTTGCTTAAGGTCCTGATACATCTTCGTGCTCCTAGGGTGGATGGAGAGGAGAGAATTGTGAGCCTCGTTCATGACCAGTTTACGGAGGTCACCTTTGGGCACAACAATACGATCCTCGAAGAAGAGACTGTCCTTGTCATCAAGGCGGTAGCACTTGTACTTGGACTGGCTCTTGGCAATCCCAATCTTCACCTTTTTCACCATAGCATCAAGAAGCTGGGCTTGGCGAATCTGGTCTTCTAAGGTAGGAGAGACTTGAAGGTTGGCGAGGAAACCTTGAGGAACAACTTGCAGATTAAGTTTGCGGAAAGCTTCACAAAGCTCGGGTTGATAAGGCTTGAGAATCAGACTGTTGCAGTAAGCCTTCCTGCTCAAAGCGTCAGCAATCACATTGGTCTTGCCTGGAGTATACTCGATACTCGGATTATACTCTTGAATCATTTCGACCCATCGAGTTTGCCTGAGGTTGAGATTAGGCTGAGTGAAGATGTACTTGAGACTCTTGTGATCAGTGAAAATGTCCACTTTTCTTCCCAAGAGAAGATGTCTCCAAGTCAAAAGAGCATGCACAACTGCCGCCAACTCGACATCATGAGTGGGGTAGTTCTTCTCATTAGGCTTCAACTGGCGAGATGTATAAGCAACAACTTTCTTCTGTTGCATCAATACTGCGCCAAGACCTTGGAGAGAGGCATCACAAAAGACCTCGTACGGCTTGGATTCATCAGGTGGAGTCAGAACTGGAGCAGTGATCAATTTCTCTTTCAAAGTGTTGAAAGCAATGTCACACTCCGGAGACCAAACGTACTTGACATGCTTCTGAAGAAGATTTGAGAGAGGCTTCGCGATCTTAGAAAAGTTTTCAACGAATCTTCGGCAATAGCTTGCGAGACCGAGAAAACTGCGGAGTTGCTTCACGTTCTGAGGAGGTTCCCAATTCACAATTGCGGACACCTTCTCAGGATTCACGGCAATGCCCTTGGCAGAGATGATATGACCAAGATAAAGAACCTCATCAAGCCAAAATTCACACTTGGAGAACTTGGCGTAGAACTGATGTTCCCTGAGCTTATCAAGAACCAAACGCAAGTGCTTGGCATGATCTTCCTTATTCTTGGAGAAAACCAGAATGTCGTCGAAATAGACCAAAACGAAGTCATTGGTGTAGGCGTTGAAGATGAAGTTCATCATGCGAGAGAACGTCGGAGGAGCGTTGGCGAGGCCAAAAGACATGACAGTGTATTCATATGAACCAAAGCTTGTTCTGAATGCTGTCTTGGGAATATCTTCTTCACGAATGCGAATCTGGTGATAACCCATGCGGAGATCAAGCTTGGAGAATACTTGGGCACCTTTGAGTTGTTCGAACAGCTCATTGATATTGGGAAGTGGGTATTTGTTCTTGATGGTATTCTTGTTCACTTGACGGTAATCAACACAAAGTCGGTCCGTTCCATCCTTCTTCTTCACAAAAAGAACACCACAACCCCACGGAGAAGAACTAGGCCGGATGAGACCCATTTTCTCTTGCATATCGAGTTGCTTCTTCAGCTCCTTCAACTCTCTAGGTCCGAGCTTGTAAGGACGTTTGCACACAGGTTCCGTACCAGGCTCAAGATCAATAACGAATTCAACTAGTCGGTGCAGAGGCATTCCTGGGAGCTCTTCTAGAAAGACGTCTTGATATTCACAAACGAGTGGAATTTGAGAGATGGCATCCAATTCACCCTTCTCATTGAGAGAAAACAGACGGATAGTATCATCACGAGCGGCAAAGACAATTACATCCTCAGACGAATGAGTCAATTGAATCTTCCTGGCTGCACAATCAAGCTGAGCCTTGTGCTTAGAAAGCAATCCATTCCGAGAATAAGATCAATATCCGAGTTACCAAGAACCATTGGAGAAGCCAGAAACTTGAAATCACCCATCATGATAGAAACATCCGGGACTATTGAAGTAGCCCTCATAGACTTAGCCGGAGAAACCACTCCCATAGGTTTACCCAACATTTGTGAAACGAAGTCATGCTTGGAGACAATTGATCTTGACATGAAACAATGCGATGCACCAGTGTCAAAAAGAACTTTTGCTGGAAAAGAGTTAACTGGAAAGTTACCCATGATGACATCTGATGATTCCTCTGCCTGAGCTGCATTCAGCAAGTTGACCTTGGCGTGCTTGGGGTTATGCTTGACCACAGCTGTACTTGCCGATCTGACAGGAGGAGGAGGAGGAAGACGCCTCTGGTTGAAACACTTGTTGGCATAGTGACCCTTCTGTTGGCACTTGTTGCACGTGACCTCTGAAAGCGGACGGTGATACGGAGCACTCGATCGTGGAGCTTGAGACGAAGTCTTGTTCTGAAAGCCAGGGTTGGGTGGGTGGGAAGAACCGCTGCCACCTTTGCTCTTCTGCTGATACGGTTGACGAAACGGAGGAGGAGGAAGCCAAAACTTCTGCTGCTTGGCCACTTGAGTAGAGGAAGAAGGAGTAACATCTCTGACTCGCTTCTTGGAAGCATCACACCTCAACTGAGCAGCCTCTTGCTTCAGTGCCATGTTGTAGAACTCATCGTATCTCAAGGGCTCAAAGAGAACAAGAGCGAGCTGAATTTCTTCTCTGAGACCACCCCTGAACTGATATATCATGCTCTTCTCATCAGGGACGTCCTGCTTGGCAAAGCGGGCGAGCTTCTGAAACAACTTGTTGTAGTCATAGACAGACAAAGAGCCTTGCTTCAGATTGCGGAATTCCTCACGCTTGCTTTCAACCACGCTCTGCGGAATATGATGAGCTCGGAAATCTCGACGGAAATCATCCCAAGTGATAACACGTCCACCTCTGGAGTCCTTGTACTTCTGGAACCATTCTGCAGCTTGATCTTTGAGTTGGAAGGAAGCGAACTTGACAAAGTCCTCAGGCCTGACGTTACTGCACTCGAAATGCTTACACAGATCCACAAGCCAATTGTCAGCATCGGTTGCCTCAACACAATTGCTGAAAGTCTTTGGCCCGTTAGCAAGGAACTGGTTGAGTGTAGCAAAGTGACTCTGATTGCTGCCTTGATTTCCTTGACTGCCTTGATTGCGCTCTTGAAGAATTTGCATGATCAGCTGTGTGTTTGCATTGGTTGCGGCCATCACAGCTTGCCATGCCTCCGGAGGAGGTGGAGGTGGTGGCGGATCAGGATTCGGAGTCGTGCGCGTTGGAGGAGCCATCCTGAAGAGGTTGACCACCATTAGCACATTTATAGACAATTAATGAAGCTGAATCCAACGGAATGAAAATTGCAACATATAGTCTTCACATCCGAACAAAATGAACGAATGCATTCCTCTTGAAATGGTCACATATCCATAAATTGAGAAGCCACGTAGAATTAAGGTAGAGAAATAAATCAACAAGGTACGGATCAAGAACGAATAATCGGTAAGAAATCCCAATCTCAAACCAATATCCGTAGAAGAAGAACTAGAGCTACTAGAATTCCCACCTATGAAACTCCCGAACCTTTCCGGTTATGCAATCAGGTGTTGGGGATACAGGGGAAGCATAATATCTCACCCAAACTAGCAAATCCTACATCCAGCTGTATCCATCCTTCAACACATAACCAAGAACCTTCGGAAACCATCTACCTCAACCTTCGAAAAGCATCCGTTATACAAGTTATGGCGATACTCCCGAACTCCCGCCCCAGTACTGGGTGGCGTCGAGGTTATCTCACCAACGAACTGCATAAAAGAGATTTTCGATGTCGGCGTACTAAACTCAGGTATTCCAGAACTTGCAACGATAAAATTATGATGACAACACCTCAGAGCTCAACTCCCCGGGACACTTCCACTAAACCCCTGACAGGAGGCACCAAGACAATGTTCTCATCATAAAACCATCGGAACGATTCCAAGATACCCGCGTGATCCTAAATTTTTTTTAGTGAAATTTGAGAAGAGAAGAGTCAAAACTCTACGTCAGGATGCCTTACCAGAGCGATGAGGAGACTGGGAAGTAAAAAGAATTCCTAAACTCTCCGATATATAATTCCTAAATGACTCAAAACATTTTTCTAGACACAACTCGGCCGCTAAAAACGATCAAGCAATGGGGCTCCTAAGGTCGGGGAAGGCTCTGATACCAACTTGTAACACCCTCGATGCGACTATAGCTCCCACGTGTCGAGGCACGACTTAGAGACATAATCGCATTGAAGGCATATGTCGCAAGTTAGGCAATCTTCACAACATCCCATGTAATAAATAATAAAAGGGGAGATAACATAGTTGGCTTACACTCGCCACGTCAATCAAGTACATAAATAACATTACATCATCCAAACACTCATGGCCCGACTACGGCGCCAAAATAAAAGAGAACCCAACATGCGACACGGTCCCAATCACCCCCAACTGGGCACCACTACTGATCATCGGGAAAGGAAACATAGTATCGTTGAGAGTCTTCGTCGAACTCCCACTTGAGCTCATACGCGTCTCCTGGAGCGGAATCATCAGGCCCTGCATCTGGTGTAATAGTAATCTGTGAGCCACAGGGACTCAGCAATCTCGCACCCTCGCGATCAAGACTATTTAAGCTTATAGGTAATGGCAAGGTAAATATAGTGGAGCTGCAGCAAGCGACTAGCAAATATGGTGGCTAACTTATTCGCAAAAGAGAGCGAGAAGAGGAGGCAAAGCACGAGCGAGAAACTAGAGAACAACCTGCGCAAACATTACTCCAACACCGTGTCCACTTCCCGGACTCCGCCGAGAAGAGGCCATCACACAGGTGGTCCATCTTCCCGGACTCGCCCTGAGAAGATCGAGGGGATTCGGCTGGGTCCCGACACTACGAACACGCGTGCGCGCGTCCCCCCACCGGATCCTATTGCCGGCAATTCGTATCGTAGATCTATACCGAGACACCGGCGGAGCGTAACACACTTTATCGAGTAGCATCAATGTAATTACTCTCTACGTCGTGATCATGAGTATTGTAATTCTGACTCAATTAACATTACCGAGACCTTATACAATTCAATCTCGTTACTCAATTACCCAAAATACCTCGCTGACTTGATCCCTACTTCTAAGAAGCTTCATCAGTTACTGATAACAACTTAAAATTGCCCTCACATTTGCTATGTGCCCCATTAACTCATGAGCCATAGTGTCTGTGCATTGGACTGAGTACATGCGAGCTAGGATGTCTTCACGCCGCGCGCTCGACCGATCATCTCCTTGTTTCCTGTCGAGAAGCGGATCTTTTCATGATCCCTATGACCGCCTCCTACTTGATCAGGACTGAGCGGGATATCCAAATTGGGTGAGAATACACATCCCTGGAGAGACCCCAACAACGGGATCTCGAGAATACAAAGGCAACACTGGTTCACATCGCGCAGAGGTTATCGGTATTTACGTGTCTTTATACTCCAGAACCTGCGTTCAAATGGTTCTCCTAGGTCCAAGATGTACAAGGTTCACCCTAACCCTGTTATCTCGTTGGCCCCCACTTAAACACGACATAACAACCATACATTACAATTCCACTATATTGTTCTAGGATTTCCGTCGTACGTCCGAAAAAAACAAGCCGCGCTCTTACACCCTGCTCGGGACGAGCGTCCCGTTCATAGATCTCATCATAGCGTATAAGCATTTCATTAGCAAGTTAAACTCCCGAGTTTGAAGAAACCTAATGTATTATCGAACGAAGGAGAGCAATGAGGTTCTATCTCATACTAGTTCCGCAGACCCACAAGTGTATGACATATGGGGCGTAACCACCTTGCAACGGAGTTTGAGGGTTGAAATAAGTGCAAAAAGCAATTAGAACATCGGTGACCACAGTGGATATGCCGAAAAGTGTACTATTGCCTCCAAGCTCGATAAAAGACCTACGCGGACGTGATCCGCTGGTAAACCTACAAGTCGGTGGACATCTGACTCCAAACCCTCGCAACGCGGTCCCACGTATTTTCCGGCTAATTCTATCCGCAAAACAAACAATAAGCCACATAACGATAAGCCAATCAAGCCGAATCACGAGAAAGCTCACCTCGACGAGGTGCTATGCTTCGCGTAATTCCAAGGAACAACCTCTCCTGACCAATGGCTGTAAACGACGAGTTAACCAACAACAGGACACCGCACTCAAACTATGTCCTTCAGGTCTGCTGATAACTTCGCTGAACCCTACTGTTCATTTATGTCATCCGCAGAGAGTCATCCGCAGCTATATCCAGTTCATAAGTAATATCGTTTCTATCGACCCTTAGATGAGCCCACTGTGCGCACATCCATTTTCGACACAATCTCCGGTATAGGAGCTCCTGCACATATCTCAGTTCTACAGTGCCCACAATTTAACCCCGGATTAATGACACTAATTTGCCGTTAGGTACGGAATCTGCGCAATTGTAACGGCTTACACAATCCAAAAGGTATGACTCCACTCAGGTAGACTTGCCGCCCCAAAACGGAGCCGCACAGCTCAGCAGCGAAGACTCCAGATTGAATTTCTGTGTACGTGTTCCAATGTGTCTAGGTTTTGGAGCCAAAACATCAGAGGAGCACTAGGCCACCGCTGGGTGGGGCTGAGGTGAATCAAGCCGGAAGTAAAGAGTATCGTACGAATCCGGAAACGAGTGGGTTTACTAATGACTTTTGGCGATGCTCGGGTTGTACACAGTCTGGGGGCGATTTATCGGCGTCGAGGTGACGGATTAGCTCGCCTGTTACATCAGTTCTACGGGCGTGAGGTGCTAACCTTCAGAGTTGGAGTGGAGAGGTATATTGAAATTCTGGGTGATTGAACGCCCGGTGCATGTGGATCTGATCTTCACGGTCCGGGGCAGGCCCAAACCCTGAGGGGTGTCTAGGCGGATCTTCGTCGTTGTCGTCAGTTTCTAAAATAAGCCATCATACCCCATTTGACTTATAATTCACACTGTTCCTGAGCGAAGCCCAAGGGAATATACGGCGATGTAGGGTGCCAGCAAGATAGTGGGCGTTATATGAAAAAACCAAGGATTCTTGTCATTGCTGCTCCGGAGACCAACAGGAAAGTTTTATTCGAAGGGCACATGTTCAAGGGATTTCCCCATTATAACCTCATCTGTCCCGTCGTCTAATAAAGAGTCGAACTCAAAAATCCTGGGGTAGTGAAGCCCGGAACATAACACCGATTTCAAGTTATGACGGAAAACATAGGTTAGCAAACCGGCTAAAGACGCATAGTGAGTAACCCGGTAAACCAAAACACTAGGTAACCTTTAGAAAGGTCCGGGAAGCCCCTGCTCCACTCCTATTACCAATTATATAGATTGCAATTTAGATAATACATGGAGATATACATGCTCTTTTATCCCCAGAGCAAGTAATAAATGTTCCAACAAAGGAACGAACCGTCCAATCTTCATCAACATAAGCCAAACATTGAACACTATACTCAGAAGAGGGTGCCGCCATGCGCTGAGCAGTCTCCTAGGCGGGTAGAAACCATGGCCAATCAACCACTGCAGATCGCTCAGAGGTTAAGTAAGATGCCGTTTAGTGAACAATGTTATTAGAGGTCTCGCTGAGAGGCCGAGCCTTCCACCCTTTACCAAGTATATAGATGCATTAAGATAACATAGCAATATAATGATATCCCAACAAGTAAATAAATGTCCAACAAGGAACGGCCTCCAATCTTCACCTACAACTAGCAACACTATAAGAGGGGCTGAGCAAAGCGGTAACATAGCCAATCAACGGTTTGTTAGGACAATGGTGTTTTAGAGGTTTGACATGGCAATTTGGGAGGCTTGCAAGCAAGTGGTAGGCATCGTAGCAATGGCATAGCAAAAGAGCGAGCAAACTAGCATAGCAAAGATAGTAGTGATTTCGAGGGTATGATCATCTTGCCTGCACATTAGTCAGAGTTGACTGGATCCTTAAAAGCAAACTCAACGGGATCCTCGTTAGCGAACTCGTCTCCCGGGTCTACCCAAACAAGATAAACAAGCAACAAGGATACAATCAACCACGTGCAAACTCAAACAACATGATGCAAAGATGATATGCTATGCGGGATGCGATGCGGGATGCAAAATGCAAGATATGATAGTAAATGCATGAACCTGGCCCCAACTTGGAATTCCAAGGGTGCCACTGGAAAGATGAGATGAAATCGCTTGAAAACGATATAAAGAACGTCGGAATCGGAGTTACAGTTTGGAAATGGCAAGCGATTCAAAAACGACACCGGTCTACGATTTACATCAAGTAGGCATCTAAATGCAATGAAATGAACATGCTACAGCACCCAAACATGACATCAAAATACATGGCAGGGAGGCATTCAAGATGCTTAACAAAAGTCTAGCACTGAGCTTCGGCCAATTCATTCATTAGGAGGTCCAAACAAGCATGGCAAAAACGCAAATGGTAAAACAGATCTCAGACTTAGTGAATTAACACTTGTCTGGAATTTCAGATTATATAGCCCTCTTCGGAGCAAAAAATCAACAAGATAAAGGACCTGAACATGACAAAGAAAGACATGGCATGGAGGTACTCAACAAGCTTAACAAAAGTCCCTTAGTGACCTTGAGCCAAAAAGGATCACAAAATATACTAACAAGCACACGAACATAGCAAAAACATAATCAGTTTTCAGACTTAGTGAAAACTGAGACATGCTGAAACGTAACTCACGAAGGCATGTTTACGAGCTCGATGCACTCACCACGGTGCAAGTCATGGCAAGACAAGCATACATCCCTTAAGAAGGCACAAAATGCAAGCTAGAAATGGAAAGAACAATGGAATAACATGCACAGATCAACTACAATAACATGGGCAAAATCGCAAACAAGTTGACGATCTGCCCAGATTCGCAACGAAGCAAAAGTAGAGCTCGATTGACTCAAGCTAGGGTGCTCCATAATTGCAAACAAAGACATTGATGGATAGAGCACTACAATATTAACAAAACTCCCGTACTGATCATCCTCAAAAGAGGCACGGATCACTAGGAAACAACATGAACATATGGCATCATGAGATAAACAATCCCAGGACTTAGTGAAATCACTAAGTCCCTGAAAACAGAATTAGCAAGTGCACCACTTTGCAAGCTTGCACAAGTCACCACACACATCCTAAAAATACATGGGTTGCACCTCTGGAAAGATGACAAAACCCTTAACAAAATATATGTAGAACTCACGGGCATATCATGCACACAATAAGCATGGCAAAAATGACAAAAGTGCTAAACGGAGTAGCAGATCTGACAATTAACTCAAGTAGCCCTCTTCTAACAGCATTTCGGGCACCAAGATGACCTCAAATGAAAATTATGCAATGGAATGAAATGATGTACCCTCTGAGATGAACATTTTGATATGCTATATTCCCAAATCGGAGCTACGGATGCAAAGTTACGGAGCCGCGAACATGAGCATATGGACTGAAAATTTAGGGACTTAGAGAAAATTAGGTCAACCCTGAAAACAGATCTGGATCGGGGCGGCGCGTGAACCGAGGTAGCGGGGCTCTCGCCGGAGCTTCTCGCCGGAGGAGGAGGGAGGACCGACCAGGGCTTGCCGGTGATGGGGAGGAGCGGGGCCTGGGAGGCCGAGCGACGGAGAGGCCAGCGCGGCCGGTGGCGGCGACGGGCGTAGGCGGCGGCGGCGAGCTTGGCGGCGGAGGCAGCGAGTGGCGAGGCGGCGGTCACCGGCCGGTGCGGCAGGCCGGCAATGGCGCGCGGCGGCGCCGGCCACCGGGCGCGGGGACGGAGGAGGCGCGAGGCGCGGGGCGGCTCGGGCCCGATCCGGCCCGTGGCGGGCTCCCCGTGGGCCGAGCGGGCCGGGGCGGCGGTAGGTGGCGGCGTCCACGTGGCAGAGTGCTAGTGGGCGTGGGCGGCGGCGGACGTTGTCCGGCCCGCTCCGGACACGTCCGGCGGTGGCGGATCTGGGATTTTTAGGGTTAGGGGGGAGAGGATCCGCGAATTTGGAATGGGGGTGTATATATAGGCATAGAGGGAGCTAGGAGAGTCCAAATGAGGTGCGGTTTTCGGCCACGCGATCGTGATCGAACGCTCTAGGACATGGAGCAGAGTTTGGTGGGTTTTGGGCCAAATTGGAGGGGTGTTGGGCTGCAACGCACACGAGGCCTTTTTGGTCCCTCGGTTAACCGTTGGAGTATCAAACGAAGTCCAAATGATACGAAACTTGACAGGCGGTCTACCGGTAGTAAACCAAGGCCGCTTGGCAAGTCTCGGTCCAATCCGGAAATGTTTAATCCCCACACACGAAAGAAAGCTAGAAATGACCGCCGAAGGAGAACGAAGCGCCGGAATGCAAAATGGACAACGGGGAAAATGCTCGAATGCATGAGACGAACACGTATGCAAATGCAATGCACATGATGACATGATATGAGATGCATGACAATGATAACAACACCGGAGACAAAAACCCGAACCCGATGAAATAAATATAACTTAACGCCGAAAACGGCAAGAGTTGGAGTACAAATTGGGAAAGTTACATCCGGGTTGTTACAATGGGTGAGAGATTGTGCAACCCTTCCCTGGAGAGCACCCGCCTTAGGACAAGATCACCCACCACGAGCATCCTGAAGCGGACGCTGTGGTAGTGGTACCGCCGCAGTGCCTGCTGGTACCTCGCAGCTTGGAGCGAGGCTTCACGGCGGCGTTCCTCTCCCAGCACGAGGTCCATCCCCCGCATGGCGTCCTGCTGCACTTCATCAAACGCCAGGACCCGCGTGGAGCGATGCTTGACCTCATGTGGGAGAACCGCTTCTGCTCCGTAGACGAGGAAGAACGGGGTCTCGCCTATCGGCCTGGTGGCGATGGTGCGGATGAACCACAACACGGACTAGAGCTCGTCGTGCCAGCCCCTACCGCAGGCCTCGAGCTTCTTCTTGAAGGTCCTAGTCTTGATACCCCTCAGGACTTCCGCATTGGCGCATTCGGCCTGGCCGTTGCTCCTGGGGTGCGCCACAGAGGCGTAGAAGATCTGCGTTCCAATGTTAGCACAATATGTTTTGAAGAGATTGCTAGTGAATTGTGAGCCATTGTCAGTGATGATGCGATTAGGGACCCCAAATCACCTTACGAGGCCCTTGATGAACTTGACTGCTGACCCAGCTAGGATGGTGCGGACGGCTTCCACTTCCGCCCACTTAGTGAATTTTTTGATGGCGACGTAGAAGTAGCAGTAACCTCCGGGTGCTCGAGGATATGGGCCCAGGATATCCAGCCCCCGGACTGCGAACGGCCATGAGAGTGGGATATTCTGGAGGTCCTGAGCCGGCTGGTGGATCTGCTTGGCATGGAATTGGCAGGCCTCGCAGGATTTCACCAGCTCGTCCCCATCATTGAGTGCCGTGAGCCAGTAGAACCCGCTGCGGAAAGCCTTGCCGACTAGGGTGCGTGACGACGAGTGGTGCCCGCAGTCTCTGCCATGTATGTCAGCCAACAGCTCATTCCCCTGTCCCTAGAAATGCATCATAGAGAAACATCATTTGGCCGCTTCCTGTATAGCTCACCGTCCTGAATGCAGTATGCTGTAGCCTGCCGGGCCACACGCTCCACGTCTTCTTCCTTCTCCGGCAATGTGCCTTGCGTCAGGTACGCCTTGAACTCCCCGATCTAGCACCCCTCCTGAGGCTCGAGCGCTAAGAGGAGGCGTGCTCCTGAGGTCGGGCCGCAGGTGGGGGCTCCCGAGGCTAGTGGCTGAGGGAGTTCCTCCTGAGGTGACGTTGGCTTCGCAGGCGGAGGTGCCGCCGTCGGCTTGAAGAGCCGCTCCTCGAAGACGCCGAGCTCTTGGGGTAGCCGTTTGCATGCTCTTTTGGTGATGTCGTCAGCCTCCTTGTTGGTGCCACGAGGCACATGCTGTAGCTCCAGGCCCGGAACTGTTTCTCCATTTTGTGTACCTCTGCGAGGTATGCCTTCATGTGCTCATCCTTTGGCTCGTACACCTTGTTGGAGAAGTTGACGAGGAGCTGCGAGTCTCCCTTGATGGTGAGGCATTTCACCCCCAGGGCCACCGCAGCCTTGAGGCCGGCGATGAGACCCTCGTACTCTGCGATGTTGTTGGAGACCTTCTCGCCCCGCTGGAAGCAGAGCTGCACGGCGTAGTAAAGTTTGTCCTGAGTGGGCGAGATGAGCACGGCTCCAGCCCCCGCGCCCTGGCGTGCGAACGCGCCATCGAAGTACATGACCCAGCCATCCGGCGCTTCACTCCCTGGCGAGAGGGATCGGTTCTCGCCTGCTTCGAGCTTTGGGGAGTCAGTCCATTCTGCCACAAAGTCCGCGAGTGCAAACCCCTTGATGACCCTGGTTGCGCTGAGCTCTAGGTCAAACACTTGCAGCTTGATGTTCCATTCGGTGATCCTTCCCGTGGCATTGGGGCTTCTGAGCACTCTCTCCAATGGTAAGCTGAGACGACCTTGATGGGGTGACCCTAGAAGTTGTGGCGCAGCTTGCGTGAGGCCACCAGGAGTGCAAGCAAGAGCTTCTGAGGCATGGGGTATTGCGCTCTCGCATCTCGTAGCACTATGCAGACGAAGTACACTGGGTGCTCGACGAGGGCGGGAGAGCTGACGGAGTTTTTGGCTCCCAGGGGCTGAGGTGTTTCCTGTGGGTCCCTAGTTTCAGGGGCTTGATGACTAGCCGAGGCAGCCGCTGTCTCAGGAGCATCGCCTTGGTGTTGTGCTGCCTCATCCAGCTTGGAGGCTGCATTTGGCGGGCCCTTGACCCGAGGCTCCTCTCTGAGGGCCACCAGCGCTGCGCTGGTGGAGTGGGGTGTGGCAGACAGGTAGAGTACCAAGGGCTCGAGAGGACGAGGCGCCACCATCACCGGCGAGCTGGTCAAGTATCTTTTGAGGTCTTGAAGTGCCAGGTCGGCCTCAGGGGTCCACTCGAACAGACCCTTCTTCTTCATCAGCTTGAAGAACGGCAAGGCGCGCTCTCCCAACTTGGAGATGAAGCGGCCCAGCGAAGTCACGCAGCCTGCAAGCTTCTGCATCTCCTTGAGGTTTTTTGGTGGGCTCATGTCTTCGATTGCCTTGACCTTCTCCGAGTTGGCCTCGATCCCCCTGTGGGACACGAGGAAGCCCAGCAGCTTGCCGAAAGGGACACCAAACACGCATTCTCCAGGTTGAGCCGCAATTCCACCTGGCACAGGCTCACGAAGGTCTCCTCTAGGTCCCGAATCAAAGTTCTCACCTCCCGAGACTTCACCACAATGTCGTCGACATAAGCCTCAGTGTTTCTCCCGAGCTGCCGCCCCAAGGCGATGTGCATCAGTCACTGGAAGGTCGCTCCTGCGTTGCGCAGTCCGAATGGCATGCAAGTGTAGCAGTATACCCCGCATGGGGTCAAGAAAGCTGTTTTCTCCACATCTTCCACCGACATCTTGATCTGGTGGTAGCCTGAGAACGCATCCAGGAAACATAGCAGATCACACTCGGCGGTGGAGTCGACAATCTGGTCGATGCGCGGCAGCGGGAATGGGTCTTGAGGGCAAGCCTTGTTGAGGTTGGTGAAGTCGACACACATGTGATCCTTCCCTCCTTTCTTCGGCGTGACGACCGGGTTCACCAGCCACCCTGGACACCGGACCTCGTGAATGACACCCACTGCCTCCAGCTTACGGGTTTCCTGAACGATGAAGGATTGCTTCTTCGTGGACTGTCACCTCGCCCTCTGCTTCATAGGGCGCACGTTGGAGCATACCCTCAGACGATGCTCAATCACTTCTCTCGGGACCCCAACCAGCTGCTTGGGCTCCCAGGCGAATACTTCCTTGTTTGCCTGCAAGAAGTCCACCAACTCCCTTTCTTGATCTGGGGCGCCTATAGTAAAGGTAGTGCCAGAGGCCCCGTCTGCGTCAACCGATATCTGATTCGTCTTGGCTCGACCTTGAGTGAATAGCTGCTTCTTCTTGGTCGGCGCAGCCCACTTGGTCGTGGACACGGCCTTGTCGGCCGGGCAAGCTGCCGCCGTGGCCCTGAAGGTGAGTTTGAGGGCCGCTAAGGCTTCCTTGGTGTCTCCGGCTATGGTGAGGACGCCCTTTCTTCCTCGCATCTTCATGAGGTTGTAGGCAAGATGGGTAGCTGCCATGAATTGGGCCAGTGCTGGGTACCCGAGGATGGCGTTGTACGACAAGACGATGCGGGCGATGCCGAAGTTGTTTAGCTCGGTGCCGAAGGACACGGGGAGACAGATCTTCCCAAGGGGGTTGGAGGAGCCGCTGTCGACTCCAGAGAAGGGCTTGCTGGGGCGGAGCCGCTCAAGCAGTACGTGAAGGAGACTAAAAGCCTCCACGGAGAGCATGTTGACGCCAGCACCGCCGTCGATGAGGGTCTTGGTGATGGCTACGCTGCAGATGGTGGGCGTGCGAAGCATCGGGAGCACGTCCGAACCGACGATGGTGACTGGGTGATCCCTCGAGTCGAAGGTCAGGTCGGCCTTGGGCGCCGCCTAACCCGGGGAGCCCCCTGCCGCCTGGAGGCGGCACTGATCTAGCGAAAGAACGGCTTGGTATGACGGTCCGAGGGAGGGCATCCGAGCCACCGTGGAGAGCCGCGACGAACGGGGGTGCTGGTCCCCTGAAGCGCGTGATGAAGAGGTCGCGCAGCTCCTCCCAGGAGGCCACAGAAGATTCTGACAGATGGAGGAGCCAGGCGCGCGGTACGCCAGCGAGGGCCATTGGGAGCCAGTTGGCCATGACTTTATCGTCGCCCCCGGCCTCTAGGATGGCCTCCTCGTACGCCAGCAGAAAGGCTGCCGGATCCGCCGCACCATCGTAACGGGGCGGCATCTCCAGCTTGAACTTGTGCGGCCACCGCACCCGCCGTAAGGCGGCGGTGAAGGCCGGGAGCCCCATGACGCTGTGGAGGGTGCCCGTCGATCCAGTCGGAGAAGTAGCGATGTCCATGGGAGCCGGCCGGAATGGCGAGGCCGTCAGGGGAAAGCTTCGGCGCACCCCTACCTGGCGCGCCAAATGTCGGATTTTGGGTTCCGGCAAAACCCTTGAGGTTCGAACACTGGGGTGCGCACGAAGATTTCTCCCCTTTTCTAGCTCGCACACATCATGATCGCACGACCTAGCTCGACGAACCCAAAGAACAAGAGACACAAGAGTTCATACTGGTTCGGGCCACCGATGTGGTGTAATACCCTACTCCAGTGTGGTGTGGTGGATTACGTCTTGGGCTGAGGATGATCAGTTACAAGGGAAGAACAGCCTCCTGAGGAGAGGTGCTCTTGTGCTTGGTGAGTGTGGTGCTTTTGGTGGAATGAATCCGGTCCAAGATGAGGTGATCTCTCTCCCTGCCTACGGTGGTGGCTAGTCCTATATATAGAGGCCCGGGTCCTCTTCCCAAATATTAGGCAGGAAGGGATCTCACAACGGCCAATTTGAAGGGGGGCAGCTAGTACAAGCTATCCTGACAAAAGTAGTCTTCGCGTGCCAAAGGCTCTGGTGGTGATGCCGTCTTGGGCTCCATGGTGACCTCCATCCTGCTGTCCTGCTGGTCTTGGTCTTGTTGCACCGATATGAAAACCTTTGCCTGATGCCTCAGCACTCCTCGCCTGCGCTTGCCTCTTTATCACCAAAGAGGAAACGAGGACACTACGGGCTGGCGCCCGCTTGGCTCCAGACGTCATTGGTTGCGTCACAAGAATCTCGCGAGGTGTCCCTTGCCTTGATCTCTCTGCCCCTCGCTAGCCAGCCTGGTGAGGCACCCCTGAGGAGGTCTTGCGTCGTCCGCCTCACGAGGCTTGGCCCCTCGCGAGGGTCTTGAGTGTTTGCTGGCGAAGATGGGCCGTACAGGGCCGCTGGTGGAGCCACGCTGTGGGCCGCAGGCAGGCAAGTTTGGGGACACCCGTTCCCAGAACGCCGACAAATACATATAAATTTTCTCTAGATCAAAATCAAGAACTTTATCAAGGACAAATTCTCGAAGATCCTTAGTTATACGTTTCATTTCTTCATAACCCACAAGCAAACTAAGTTCATTCTGGTGTGCAAGGGAAATCAAGCCATCACAATTTTTGGACATGATTCGATCATGAAACAATTTTCATTGGATATCTAAATGACCACGTTCATTGCAAAGTTCACAAGGATGGCTAAGAAAATTTAAATTTTCAGCACAAATATCTAGCCTTTCTTGCAACCATTTAGTTTCTAAATACTTATGTCTCTTGCAAAATCTATCTTCCCTATTTGGTGTGTACTTGCAAACCCTATGATCTCCATAAAAATTTACATGCTTATAAGATACATTCTCATCATGATTAGTGCAATCATCATTAGTACTATGAATATTCAAAGAGTTCATACTAACAACATTGCAATCATGCTCATCATACAAAGATTTAGTGCCAAACATTTTAATGCATTCTTCTTCTAACACTTTGGCACAGTTATCGGAATCCTTATTTTCATGAAAGACATTAAAAAGATGAAGCATATGAGGTACCCTTAATTCCATTTTTTTGTAGTTTTCTTTTATAGACTAAACTAATGATAAAATAAGAAACAAAAAGATTCGATTGCAAGATCTAAATATATACCTTCAAGCGCTAACCTCCCCGGCAACGGCGCTAGAAAAGAGCTTGATGTCTACTACACAACCTTCTTCTTGTAAACGTTGTTGGGCCTCCAAGTGCAGAGGTTTGTAGGACAGTAGCAAATTTTCCTCAAGTGGATGATCTAAGGTTTATCAATCCGTGGGCGGCGTAGGATGAAGATGGTCTCTCTCAAACAACCCTGCAACCAAATAAAAAAGACTCTCTTGTGTCCCCAACACACCCAATACAATGGTAAATTGTATAGGTGCACTAGTTCGGCGAAGAGATGGTGATACAAGTGCAATATGGAATATTGATATAGGTTTTTGTAATCTGAAAATATAAAAGCAGCAAGGTAGCAAGTGGTGAAAGTGAGCGTAAACGTGTGCCAACCCCTATGCATAAGTTCACGAGGTCACGGAACTCACAAGTTGATCACCAAAACATACATCAAGTGGATCACGTGATATCCCATTGTCACCACAGATAAGCACATGCAAGACATACATCAAGTGTTCTCAAATCCTTAAATACTCAATCCGATAAGATAACTTCAAAGGGAAAACTCAATCCATTACAAGAGAGTAGAGGGGGAGAAACATCATAAGATCCAACTATAATAGCAAAGCTCATGATACATCAAGATCATGGTGAATCAGGAACACGAGAGAGATAGAGAGACAGAGAGAGATCAAACACATAGCTACAGGTACATACCCTCAGCCCCGAGGGTGAACTACTCCCTCCTCGTCATGGAGAGCGCCGGGATGATGAAGATGGCAACAGGAGAGGGCTTCCCCCCTCCGGCAGGGTGCCGGAATGGGTCTATATTGGTTTTCAGTGGCTACGGAGGCTTGCGGCGGCGGAACTCCCGATCTAGGTTATGTTCTGGAAGTTTGGGTATATATAAGAGGTGTTGGCGTCGGGAACAAGTCAGGGGGGCCTCCGAGGCGGCCACGAGGTAGGGGGTAGGGCGCGCCCCCACCCTCGTGGGTGCCTCAGGACTCTTCTGGCCCATCTTTGATACTCTGTGGGCTTCTTCTGGTCCAAAAATAATCTCTGTGAAATTTCAGGTCAATTGGACTTCGTTTGGTTTTCCTTTTCTGTGATACTCAAAAACAAGGAAAAACAAAAACTGACACTGGGCTCTAGGTTAATAGGTTAGTCCTAAAAGTCATATAAAATAGCATATATATGCATATAAAACATCCGAGATGGATAATATAATAGCATGGAACAATCAAAAATTATAGATACGTTGGAGACGTATCAAGGCATGGTTCGCAAGTACCAAGTGATTCCAGAAGTCCATCCGAATGGAGTTTCTTCATGCGCTTTACACCAATATGACCTAAACGGCAGTGCCACAAATAAGTTGCACTATCATTATCAACTCTGCATCTTTTTGGGTTCACTACTATGAACATGTGTATCACTACTATCAAGATTTAGTAAAAATAGACCACTCATTAAGGGTGCATGACCATAAAAGATATTACTCATATAAATAGAACAACCATTATTCTCTGATTTAAATGAATAACCGTATCGCATTAAAGAAGATCCAGATATAATGTTCATGCTTAACGCTGGCACCAAATAATAATTATTTAGGTCTAAAACTAATCCCGAAGGTAGATGTAGAGGTAGCATGCCGACGGAGATCACATCAACTTTGGAACCATTTCCCACGTGCATCATCACCTCGTCCTCAGCCAATCTTCGCTTAATCCGTAGCCCCTGTTTCGAGTTGCAAATGTTAGCAACTGAACCAGTATCAAATACCCAAGGCACTACTGCGAGCATTAGTAAGGTACACATCAATAACATGTATATCAAATATACCTTTCACTTTGCCATCCTTCTTCTCCGCCAAATACTTGGGGAAGTTCCGCTTCTAGTGACCAGTTCCTTTGCAGTAGAAGCACTCAGTTTCAGGCTTAGGTCCAGACTTGGGATTCTTCACTTGAGCAGCAACTGGCTCCCTGTTCTTCTTGAAGTTCCCCTTCTTCCTTTTACCCTTTTTCTTGAAACTAGTGGTCTTGTTGACCATCAACACTCGATGCTCCTTCTTGATTTCTACCTCCGCAGCCTTTAGCATTGCAAAGAGCTCCAGAATCGTCTTATCGATCCCTTGCATATTATAGTTCATCACGAAGCTCTTGTAGCTTGGTGGTAGTGATTGGAGAACTCTATCAATGACACTATCATCAGGAATAGTAACTCCCAGCTGAGTCAAGTGGTTGTGGTACCCAGACATTCTGAGTATATGTTCACCGACAGAACTATTCTCCTCCATTTTACAGCTATAAAACTTATTGGAGACTTCATATCTCTCAATCCGGGCATTTGCTTGAAATGTTATCTTTAAACTCTTGGAACATCTCATATGCTCCATGACGTTCAAAACGTCGTTGAAGTCCCGGTTCTAAGCCGTAAAGCATGGCACACCGAACTATTGAGTAGTCATCAGCTTTGCTCTGCCAGGTGTTCACAACATCTGGCGTTGCTCCTTCATTTGGTTTGTCACCTAGTGATACGTCTCCAACGTATCTATAATTTTTGATTGTTCCATGCTATATTATATTCTGTTTTTGGACATTATTGGGCTTTATTATACACTTTTATATTATTTTTGGGACTAACCTATTAACCGGAGGGCCAGCCCAGAATTGCTGTTTTTGCCTATTTTAGGGTTTCGCAGAAAAGGAATATCAAATAGAGTCCAAACAGAATGAAACCTTTGGGAACGTGATTTTCGGAACGAACATGATCCAGAGGACTTGGACCCTACGTCAAGCAATCAACGAGGAAGGCACGAGGTAGGGGGCGCGCCTACAACTAGGCGCGCCCTCCACCCTCGTGGCCCCCCTGTTGCTCCACGGACGTACTCCTTCCTCCTATATATACCTATGTACCCCTAAACTACCAGATATGGAGCCAAAACCCTAATTCCACCGCCGTAACTTTCTGTATCCACGAGATCCCATCTTGGGGCCTTTTCCGGAGCTCCGCCAGAGGGGGCATCGATCACGAAGGGCTTCTACATCAACACCATAGCCCCTCCGATGAAGTGTGAGTAGTTTACTTTAGACCCACGGGTCCATAGTTATTAGCTAGATGGTTTCTTCTCTCTTTTTGGATCTCAATACAAAGTTCTCCCCCTCTCTTGTGGAGATATATTCAATGTAATCTTCTTTTGCGGTGCGTTTGTTGAGACCGATGAATTGTGGGTTTACGATCAAGTTTATCTATGAACAATATTTGAATCTTTTGTGAATTCTTTTATGTATGATTGGTTATCTTTGCAAGTCTCTTCGAATTATTAGTTTGGTTTGGCCTACTAGATTGATCTTTCTTGCAATGGGAGAAGTGCTTAGCTTTGGGTTCAATCTTGCGGTGTCCTTTCCCAGTGATAGTAGGGGCAGCAAGGCACGTATTGTATTGTTGCCATCGAGGATAACAAGATGGGGTTTATATCATATTGCATGAGTTTATCCCTCTACATCATGTCATCTTGCTTAAAGCGTTACTCTGTTCTCTTGAACTTAATACTCTAGATGCATGCTGGATAGCGGTCGATGTGTGGAGTAATAGTAGTAGATGCAGGCAGGAGTCGGTCTACTTGTCTCAGACATGATGCCTATATACATGATCATACCTAGATATTCTCATAACTATGCTCAATTCTGTCAACACAGTGATTTGTTTACCCATCGTGAATACTTATGCTCTTGAGATGAGCCACTAGTGAAACCTATGGCCCTCGGGTCTATTTTCCATCATATTAATCTTCCAACACTTAGTTATTTTTATTTCCTTTAGTTTACTTTGCATCTTTTATTTCTCTTTATCATAAAAATAGCAAAATATTATCTTATCATATCTACCAGATCTCACTCTCGTAAGTGACCGTGTAGGGATTGACAACCCCTTATCGTGTTGGTTGCGAGGATTTATTTGTTTGTGTAGGTGCGAGGGACTCGTGCGTGGCCTCCTACTGGATTGATACCTTGGTTCTCAAAAACTGAGGGAAATACTTACGCTACTTTGCTGCATCACCCTTTCCTCTTCAAGGGAAAACCAACGCAAGTGCTCAAGAGGTAGCACCTAGCGATGCTTCTAGGACGTAATTCTTCTATGCAGCAATGAGGATAATCCTCAAGTTACGGACCCAGTCCATGTAGTTGCTACCATCATCTTTCAACTTAGCCTTCTCTAGGGACGCATTAAAATTCAACGGAACAACATCACGGGCCATCTATCTACAACAACATAGACATGCAAAATACTATCAGGTACTAAGTTCATGATAAATTAAAGTTCAATTAATCAAATTACTTAAGAACTCCCAGTTACATAGACATCTCTCTAATCATCTAAGTGATCACGTGATCCATATCAACTAAACCATGCCCGATCATCACGTGAGATGCAGTAGTTTTCAATGGTGAACATCACTATGTTGATCATATCTACTATATGATTCACGCTCGACCTTTCAGTCTCAGTGTTCTGAGGCCATATCTTCATATGCTAGGCTCGTCAAGTTTCACCCGAGTATTCTGCGTGTGCAAAACTAGCTTGCACCTGTTCTATGTGAACGTAGAGCTTATCACACCCGATCATCACGTCGTGTCTCGGCACGAGGAACTATAGCAACGGTGCATACTCAGGGAGAACACTTATACCTTGAAATTTAGTGAGAGATCATTTTATAATGCTACCGTCGAACTAAGCAAAATAAGATGCATAAAGGATAAACATCACATGCAATCAATATAAGTGATATGATATGGCCACCATCATCTTGTGCTTGTGATCTCCATCTTCGAAGCACCGTCATGATCACCATCGTCACCGGCGCGACACCTTGATCTCCATCGAAGCATCGTTGTCGTCTCACCAACTATTGCTTCTACGACTATCGCTACCGCTTAGTGATAAAGTAAAGCAATTACAAGGCAGTTGCATTTCATACAATAAAGCGACAACCATATGGCTCCTCCAGTTGCCGATAACTATGTTACAAAACATGATCATCTCATACAATAAAATTTAGCATCATGTCTTGACCATATCACATCACAACATGCCCTACAAAAACAAGTTAGACGTCCTCTACTTTGTTGTTGCAAGTTTACGTGGCTGCTATGGGCTGAGCAAGAACCGTTCTTACCTACGCATCAAAAAACCACAACGCGGTATAGTGATTGCTTTTTGATCTTCAGAAAGAACTCTATTCATTGAATCCGATTCAACTAAAGCTGGAGAAACAGACACCCACTAGCCACCTGTGTGCAAAGCACGTTGGTCGAACCAATCTCGCGTAAGCGTACGCGTAATGTCGGTCTAGGCCGCTTCATCCAACAATGCCGCTGAATCAAGAATCAACTAGTGACGGCAAGCAATATGTATATACCAACACCCACAACTCCTTTGTGTTCTACTTGTGCATATAACATCTACGCGTAAACCTGGCTCGGATGCCACTGTTGGGGAACGTAGTAATTTCAAAATTTTCCTACGCACACGCAAGATCATGGTGATGCATAGCAACGAGAGGGGAAGAGTGTTGTCCACGTACCCTCGTAGACCGTAAGCGGAAGCGTTATGACTATGCGGTTGATGTAGTCATACATCTTCACGATCGACCCATCATAGTACCGAAAGTACGACACCTCCGCGATCTGCACACGGTCGGCTCGGTGACGTCCCACGAACTCCCGATCCAGCTGAGTGTCGAGGGAGAGCTTCGTCAACACGATGGCGTCATGACGGTGATGATGATGCTACCGTCGCAGGGCTTCGCCTAAACACTACGATTATATGACCGAGGTGGATTATGGTGGAGGGGGGCTAAGGGTTCTGTCGGCGTTCTGGGAACGGGGGTCCCCAGACTTGCCTGCCTGCGGCCTGCCGCATGGCTCAAGTGGGGGCCTAGCGCGCCCCATCTTCATCAGCTCAAGCTCAAGACCCTCATGAGGGGCCAAGCCTCGCGGGGCGGACGACAGAAAGCTCCCTCAGAGGTAGCCTCATCAGGCAGGCTCGCGAGTAGGCGGAGAGATCAAGGCAGGGGTACCTCGCAAGGAACCCGTGACGCAAGCCATGACGATCGAGACCAGGCGGGCGCCGGCCTGCGCAGTGTCCTTGTTTCCCCTTTGGTGCAAAGGGGGCAAGCGCAGGCCAAGGCATCGGGCAAAGGTTACCATTCCAGTGCAACGAGACCAAGACCAGCAGAGCGGCAGGACGGAGGTCACCGTGGAGCCCAAGACGGCGTCACCACCAGTGCTTTTGGCAGCCGAAGACCACCTTTGGTCAGGATAACTTGTACTATATGTTCCCCTTCAAAATGGCCAATTGTTGGGGCCCTTCCCACTCATTATTTGGGGAGAGGCCCAGGGGCCTCTATAAGTAGAACTAGCCACACAGAGTAGAGGGACATCTAGAAATCTGGTAGAGCCCTAGCAGAGAGAGAGAAGCGACTGAACTCACCCTAGCAGTTCATCGCACCAGCTCAAGAACACCTCTCGCGAGGCTGTTCTTCCCTTGTACTGTTCATCGTCAGCCCCTGAGGCAATCCACCACACCACACACTGGAGTAGGGTATTACACCACAACGGTGGCCCGAACCAGTATAAACCTCATGTCCCTTGTGTTCTTCGTGGTTTCCAGCTTAGATCATGCGAGGAGATCGGAAGTAGATCGGTAGGGGAGAGATCTCCGCACGCACCCCAGTGTTCGAACCTCAAGGGTCTGCCGGAACCCGAAATCTGACATTTGGCGTGCCAGGTAGGGGTGCGCCGGAGTCCTCCCTCCTGACGACCCGCTCTCCCCCGACATCGCATCCCACCCTCATGGCGGACAACGCGCCGCCTGCTCCAGCAACGGATGCTGACACTGGGGCCAGGGGGCTCTAGGCCTTGGCCCCCGCCTTCCGACAGGTGCAGTGGCCGCGCAAGTTCAGGTCCGAGACGCCGCCGCGATACGACGGTGCGACGGACCCGATGATTTTTCTGCTGGCGTACAAGGAGGCCATCCTCAGAGCCGGGGGCGACGACCAGGTGGTGGCGAACTGGTTACCCATGGCCCTCACCGGCGTCCCGCGCGCGTGGCTCCTCCACCTGCCGACGGCTTGTGTCACCTCCTGGGAGGAGCTGCGCGACCTCTTCCTCGCCTGTTTCGCCGCACCAGCGCCGCCCGTCGTCGTAGCTCTCCTGGGTGGCTCCCAGGCACCACCCTCGAGCCATCACGTCAAGCCATTCACCCGCCGGATCAGCACCGCCTCCAAGCGCCGAGAAGCCCCCCGGGCTGGGTGGCGCCCAAGGCTGATCTAACCTTCGACTCGGAGGACCACCCCTTCAACCCCATTGGTTCGGGCGTGCTCCCGATGATGTGCACCCCCACCATCTGCCAAGTGGCCGTCACCAGGACCCTCATCGACGGTGGTGCCGGCCACAACGTGCTCTCGGTGGAGGCCTTCAGCCTCCTCCACGTGCCGCTGGAGCGGCTCCAATCCAGCAGGCCTTTCTCGGGCGTCGGAGCCGGTTCCACCGCCTCCTTGGGACAGATCCGCCTCCTAGTGACCTTCGGCACCTACTACAACTTCCGCACGGAGCTGATCGACTTCGACATCGCCCCCATTGGCTTCCCCTACAACGCCATCCTCGGCTATCCGGCCTTAGCCTGGTTCATGGCAGCAACTCACCCGGCGTACAACCTCATGAAGATGCCTGGGAGCAGCGGCGTCCTCACCGTGTCAGGAGACACAAGGGATGCGCTGTAGGTGCTCCAGCTTGTTTTCAGGGTGGCCGCGGTGGCGCATCCCACTAGCACCGACGCCCTTGAGCCCAAGGGGGCTGCGCCGGCTAAAAAGAAGCAGCTGTTCACCCAAGACAAGGCGGAAACCAAGTAGGTACCAGTCGATGAGGACGGGTCCACTAGTGCCACCTTCACCATAGGGGCCAACCTCGAGCCCGAGCAGGAGAAGGCCCTGATCAGGTTCCTGCGTGCGAACAAGAAGGTGTTCGCGTGGGAACCTGATCAGTTAGCAGGGGTCCCAAGGGAAGTGATTGAGCATCACCTCAACGTGTGCCCCAATGTGCGCCCCGTGAAGCAGAAGGCAAGGCGGCAGTCTAGTGAGAAACAGGCTTTCATCGTTCAAGAGACCCGGAAGCTAGAGGCGGCAGGAGTTATCCGCGAGGTCCGCTACCCTGATTGGCTGGCTAATCCGGTCGTTGTGCCAAAAAAGGGAGGAAAGGAGCGCATGTGCGTCGATTTCACCAACCTCAACAAGGCCTGCCCGCAGGATCCATTTCCGTTCCCCGCATTGACCAGATAGTCGACTCCACCGCAGAGTGTGACCTATTGTGCTTCCTAGATGCCTTCTCGGGCTATCACCAGATCAAGATGGCGGTAGAAGATGTGGAGAAGACGGCTTTCCTGACCCCGTGTGGAGTGTACTGCTATACGTGCATGCCGTTTGGGTTGCGCAACGCTGGCGCGACCTTTCAGCGGCTGATGCACATCGCCTTAGGCTGGCAGCTTGGGAGTAATGCTGAAGCTTACGTCGATTACATTGTGGTGAAGTCTCGTGAGGCAAGAACCCTGATACAGGACCTGGAAGAAACCTTTGCAAGCCTCAACGAAGTGGACCTATGGCTCAACCCGGAGAAGTGCGTGTTTGGAGTCCCCTCGGGCAAGCTCCTGGGTTTCCTCGTATACCACAGGGGCATCGAGGCCAACCCGGAGAAGGTCAAGGCAGTCGAAGACATGAGCCCACCGAGGACCCTCAGAGAAATGCAGAAGCTCACCGGGCGTGTGACTGCGCTGGGGCGCTTCATCTCCAAGCTGGGGGAACGAACGCTGCCCTTCTTCAAGCTGATGAAGAAAAAGGGCCCCTTCGAATGGACTGAAGAGGCCGACAAGGCATTCCAAGACCTCAAGAGGTACCTTACCAGTCCACCAGTGATGGTAGCTCTGCGTCCTCGGGAGCCCCTGGTGCTCTACCTTGCGTCCACCCCCTACTCCGCTAGCGCAGCCCTGGTGGCAGTCAGGGAGGAGCGCTGTGCCAAGGACACATCGACCGTCCGAACTGAAGTAAAGCAGAGCCAGGAGGGCCTCGCGAAGGCCGCAATCGCAGCCGGAAAGGAACAGCCGCAGCAGGAGAACGCACCCGGAGCAGGAGAGGCCTCTTTAGGTGACCAAGCACTGGGAGCTCCATCGTCTCAAGAGATGCCTCGACCTCTGAAGGACGCAAGCTGCGCCAGCACCCTCAACCTCGTCAAGCATCCCATGTACTTCGTCAGCACGGTGGTACGGGACGCAAGGGCACGGTATCCCATGCCTCAAAAACTCCTCCTCGCGCTACTAGTGGCCTCACGCAAGCTGCGCCACTACTTCCAAGGACATCCCATCAAAGTTGTCTCAGCATACCCCTTGGAAAGAGTGCTCAGGAGCCCCAACTCAGCTGGAAGGGTTGCTGAATGGAACATTGAGCTACATGCATTTCAGCTAGAATTCAGTATGACCAGAGTCATCAAGGGAGCCGCACTTGCAGATTTCGTGGCAGAATGGGCAGAAGCGCCGGGTCTCGAGGCAGGCGAAGACCGATCACTTTCCCCGAGAAGTGAAGCACCGGATGGCTGGGTCATGTACTTTGATGGGGCATTCTCCCGACACGGTGCGGGAGCTGGCGCAGTGCTCGTATCCCTTACCCAGGACAAACTCTACTACGCGTACAACTTTGCTTCCAGCACGGAGAAAAGGTCTCCAACAACATAGCGGAGTACGAAGGCCTAATAGCAGGCTTGAAGGCCACAATTGCCTTAGGGGTGAAGCGCCTCATCATCAAGGGCGATTCACAGCTCCTCGTCAACTTCTCCAACAAGATATACGAGCCAAAGGATGAGCACATGGAATCCTACCTCGCTGAGGTTCGCAAGATGGAGAAATAGTTCTGGGGGCTGGAGTTGCAGCATGTGCCTCGCGGCACCAATCAGGAGGCTGATGACATTGCCAAGAGGGCATCTAGGCGGCTGCCTCAGGAGCCCGGTGTCTTCGAGGAGCGGCTCTTCAAACCCTCGGCGGTGCCGTCACTGTCGAGCACGGCGCAACCAAGGGAGGAGCTCCCTCAGCCGCCTGCCTCAGGAGCCCCGGTCTGTGGCCCAGCCTCAGGGGCACGCCTGCTCCAGGCGTTGGAGCCTCAGGAAGGGTGTTGGATCCCGGAGCTCAAGAACTACCTGATGCGAGGGACTCTGCCGGAGAATGAGGAGGAAGCGGAGCGTGTGGTGCGGCAGGCCACGGCTTATTGCATCAGGGATGGAGAGCTCTACAGGAAGCGACCAAATGACGTGTCCCTACGTTGCATCTCCCGAGAGCAAGGGAAGGAGTTACTGGAGGACATACACGGCGGAGACTGCGGGCACCACTCATCGTCACGGACCCTCGTCGGCAAGGGGTTCCCTAGTGGATTCTATTGGCCTACAGCACTCAACGACGTCGTTGAGCTTGTGAAGGCTTGTGAGGCCTGCCAGTTTCATGCTAAGCAGATCCATCAGCCTACGGGGGGTCTACAGACTATACCCCTCTCATGGTCGTTCGCAGGTTGGGGGTTGGACATTCTGGGCACGTTTCCTCAGGCGCCAGGGGCTATCGCTACCTCTACGTCGCCGTGGACAAATTCACCAAGTGGGCTGAGGTGGAAGCCGTCCGCACAATCCCGGCAGGCTCAGCGGTCAAATTCATCAAGGGCCTCGTTAGCTGATTTGGGGTGCCCAACCGCATCATCACCGACAACGGTTCTCAATTCACCAGTAATCTCTTCAAAACATACTATGCTAACCTTGGAACGCAGATATGCTACGCTTCAGTAGCATACCCCCGGAGCAACGGCCAGACCGAGCGGGCCAACGCGGAGGTCCTGAGGGGCCTCAAAGCCAGGACTTTCAAGAAGAAGCTGGAAGCCTGCGGCAGGGGCTGGTACGATGAGCTCCAGTCCGTGCTGTGGTCAATCCGCACAACTGCGACCAAGCCGACTGGCGAGACCCCGTTCTTCCTCGTCTACGGAGCAGAGGTTGTTCTCCCTCACGAGGTCAGGCGTCGCTCCGCACGGGTCCTGGCGTTCGATGAGACGCAGCAGGACGCCATGCGGGGGACGGATCTCGTGCTGGGGAAGGAGCGCTGTCGAGAATCCGCGTTGCAAGCGGCAAGTTATCAACAGGCGCTGTGACGATACCACTGCTGCAACATCCGCCCAGAACTCTTGAGGTAGGGGATCTCGTGCTCAGACGGGTTCTCTCTAGGGAGGGGCTGCACAAGCTCTCTCCCATGTGGGAGGGCCCATTCAAGGTTGTTCATGTTTCCAGGCCTGGCTTGTGATGGCCTGGCTTATTAGGGATGATAGACTACTCATATCA